>NC_056741.1:1781954354-1782117528 GCF_019279795.1 Protopterus annectens | reverse complement strand
ACCCCAAATTCCTTGGGAAAAATCTGGACTAGACTAGTTACAGGAAAGGTGGGAAAACAAGTGCAAATGCAGGCTTTTAATTCATAAAGTTAAGATATGGAAAAAATTGCCCAAACTACTAATAAACTACAATTTATGGGCCAGAAACCACTCCTCTTGTGGTAGATAGGCCGCCTAGTGCTTACCACTCCCTTGCAAGGTGGGTATGTAGATTGGCATTTCAAGGGAACCAGCTTAATCTTCATGGTGATGTAGTCTTTAAAGCCCCTGGCCATCATTTTGTCCAGCAGTAACCTCTTATTCTGGTTCCTGATCTCCACCCAACTTGATTTCGCCTTGCTATTTATTCCCTCCCCCCTGTGAGTCGAGCAGTTATAGCCCTTTCATTCCTTCTCTGTCCCCCTGCATCAGCTCCTCCAGCACCTAGGCTGACAGTTGAACCCAGAGCTAGATGCAAGTTTTTGAGTAATATCAAAAAATATTTACTTTGTTTTGGTTAAGCTGACTACTGTTTTGTTTCCGCTGAACCAAAGACACAGAGATCATTAAAATCTGTTTAGAGAGATTTCTGAAGGCATACAAAATTGGCTGGTTTGAGCTATAAAAAGTCACTAGCATACAGTCTTTTTGAGTTGAGGAGGGTCACTCTGGAAGACTTCTGACAAATGGTGTGGATTTCAGAGAAATGAGTTTTCCAATAGGAAGTGGCTCACTAGCAAAACTGAGTTTGAGTTTGGAGAGCTGTCCAGGTAAGAACGATCTTTGAGAATTGATGCTCTTTTTCAGGTCAGCTGTGGCTGCATGACTTCAGTGTCTGTAACGATAATGTCAAAAGCCATGATGATGCTAATCTAAAGCTTTTCGTGAATTGGAGAATATTGCACTCCTGAGTGTGAATTTTTTTTCATAAATTTGTTAAAAGTCATAAGTAAATGAAATGGAAAAGCTGTGAGTTGGTGATAGGAGGCTAGAGCTTGGTAGTTCAGGTAAGTCTACTCTGGCTTTTTTCCTTACAAGGGAAGTAATAGCCTGTAGTCAGCTTTTCTAGATAATGATATGAAGTAAGAGATATTACATTTAGTCTGCCAGTGCCTTCCCATCCTAAATTTAAGAATGGGGTAGCTTACTGAGAAATGATAAATTTGAAGTCAAGTTGGGAGCAGACTACAGTGTATGAACAGAAAGAGTTCAGTTGGTCTGGATGTCAAATGTTCTGATGAAATGCTGGCAGTCATTCAAGGTGTAAAACGTAGGAAAATAATAGGTTGCAGGTTTGGGGTGAAGTTTCACCCCTGTAAGATCGTGTTGAATTAAAATCACTAAATTATTTTGCAGTGAGATTTTATTTGCCTTTAAAGCATTTCTAGTATCCTATTTTAAGTTTCAAGAGCAGATTGTGGTAGACTATAAAGTTTAGTATATTTATGTAATTGCTAATACCTGTTCTTAGTCTTTTGTGTCTTGATGTCAAAGTTCAGACAAGGGCTTGTTTGGTGTGATGTAGTGAGTGTTTCTTTAGGAATGGAGCATTGCAGTAGTGAGAGAGCACTTCAAGTAGGCCTTGTAAGATTGTGAGTAGGTTTTTATGGCTTGAAATGTATTTCTTAAGGGATATTTTGATGGACTAAGTAAAGAAAAGGTTTTGGGAGGAAGGATGACTCGGAACTTATAACACTGTTTCTTGGCTGTAGAGAAGAGAACACCATAGGGATAGACTGATCGGTTATATTGGATAAGCTAACAAAATCATGATGTGTACTTACTGCTAAAGTTGGAAAATAGCAGTAGTTCTAATAAACAACCTTTTTGGTTTTTGGATGACGTCTGGTTCTTATTTTGCAGTCTGCTACTTGTTAGTGAGGTAGCAGTTATACAGTACAAGGGCTGTGAGGTGGATGCAGGTAAATATAATAAGCAGGTAAAATCCACGAGAATATTATAAGTAGCTTTCGTCTATGTGTAATTGTGAAAAGCACATTATTAATCCATATATAGTTGTTGATTCCTAGGCTAAGGAGGTAGAACAAAAGTAGAAGTATGTCACTGTGTACAGTTGTTGCTAGCTGATGTTACATAGTAAAATAGCTATGAGGCTAGGATGGTGGGGCTATAGGAGGAAGTATTATAGGCATATATATTTATAGAGGAATAAGAAACAAATTGAGAAATTTGTGCAAATATAAGTGTGAGAGGAGCTATGGAAATAGAGGAGGTCACGGTTTAGAAGTTTAGGGTAAGGTACATTTGCATTTCCATATTTAAGAGAAATATGTATGTATATATGGAAGTTTTAAAGGCTGCAAGGTTTATGTTGGATCCAAGTGTTAAAGGGAGAGAATTCCATGTTTTGGCTACTGAGCAAGAGTGTAGTAGTTGGGCTGCAGGTAGTTTTAGGTTTGTGTACCTGTAGAAGGTGTTGATTTTCTGATATAAGCTATCTTTTGGGTAGTTAGTTACTGAACAGTGAGGCAAGGACAGGACATTTAAAAGCTTTGTATTCTAAGTTGGGAGTAGTTGTAAATTGTATGCAGGAAAGCTAATGTGGTAGTCCGACCCAGTTAAGAGAGTGTAATGCTTATACAGTGATTGGTGGAATATGAGGCATTGGTAGGAAATCTAGCAATTTTGTTGTAACATGTTTCAAGTTTTGATTGCAGGGTAGTAAATAATGGAGCTCCATAGATTAGAGAGGATGAGTAGATATATGATGGCCAAGAATTTTTTTGTAGATGAGCTAAAGTGTTTATGCCTGTTGCTGTTCTACTTTGGGCACAATGCAAGAGTTGTCGTGGGTTCTGTTTAACCAGCTTTATTTTATACAAACACATCATGATATAAGTTTTTTGACTTTAACTTAAGTAACTTGTATACAAACGAACTGCTGTATTCATACATGTTTACTCCTTGGCTGCATTCTCAAAATGGCACGTGCTTGATATAAGTGCATTCTGTCTTTGACATGCTCCTTAAAGACATAGCACATGCTGGTCCATATTATAATCTCGAATTTACAGAACATCGAATAAAATATGGTCGACACCATATTATCAAAGTTCCGTAACTTCGAAAATAAAAACATTTTAAAACATCAAATGCTTACCCTAATGGGTTTAAGAAGGGGGAAAGCCCCCCCACACCCCTCGCTACTTAAATATACCAACTCGGAGATCGCACTTTAATGTAGTATGGTGCGGAAAGGGAAGATTTCCCCTTACTACACTGTAGCGCAATCTCAGAGTTGGTATCTCTAAGTTGTGGGGGATGCAAGGGGCTTGCCCCCCTGCCTACATTCATGTTTTTTTTTCTATAAATGTTTTTATTGTATTTCGATTGTTTAATAGCTCTATGCATAAAGTTCGATGTTTATGCATTCGAAATATTAAACATTTGCGATTATAATATAGACCCACACATGCTCTCTGATCTACATCCTCCCTCTTGAAAAAAATAAAACCTGCAATGTCATGGATATTTTGACATGCAGATATCCAGGACAATTATCAGTCATGCATTCATACAAGATATAATTCATATATGCACAGTTTAAGTCCATGTTGCTACATATTTCACACTGGACTTGGATACTTGTCCATAACGTGTGATATAAAATTGGGAATTCAAAACTTTTTTTCAGAGACTGCTCCAGTGGTTAAGCCTATCTGTGATTTACTTGGAACATATTCAGGGATGGAATCAGAGGTAGGAACACCCACTGGAATGGAAACAATAGTTGTCGGTCTCTGAGATTTAGAGTCTAAGTCACTATAACAATGTCATGATAATTCTGGTACAGGTAACATGTTTACAGTTTTGTTGTACTGCGTACCTTCAGAGTCTATAAGGTAGGATCTCAGTTCAGGACATTTGTCTATAACTTGCCCTATGCTGTCAAAACCTTTTTTTTTTTTTGGGGTGACGTCTGACTGTTTCTTCTTCCTTTAATGGCAAGAGACGTTTGCTCGACTTGTCGTACAATGACTTTTGGATTGAACGTTTCTTACATTGACCTTTGATTGATTGTCTTATTTTTGGCTTTAGTAGATTGGTAGGAATAGGTAGTGTAGCTCTTACTTGCCTGGAAAGAAGTTGTTGAGCTGGAGATGCGAGAACATAATCACTAGGTATGTTCTTAAGGTTAGACAGATTTGAGAAAATGTCTGAATTGTCGCATCTTGACCTGCCAGGTAGCTGTTTCACACTCCGCACAGCTTGCTCAATCAGGCCGTTCGACTGAGGATACTCAGGACTGCTGATAATGTGTAGAAAGTTTCATTCTCTTGCAAATTTCTGAAACTGGCTAGTAAATTGAGTATCCATTGTCAGAAATAACTACCATGGACTGAAAAATGACATTTCAGCTTTATAATAACTGTAGTAGATGTTAGATCAGGTAGTAGATCAATCTCAGACCAATTCAAATAAGAGTCTACCAATCAGGTAGTGTTGATTGTTCCAGTCAAAGATATCAGTGGCTGCTGTTGACCAAGGTAGTTCAGGAACTGTATGTAGCTGAAGCGGTTCTCTTTGCAGGTGCGGTCTAGTACTATTGCATACTGAGCAAGAAAGCATTTTATCAATGTCTTTTGGTATTGAAGGCCAAAATACCAATTCTTTCGCTCTTCTCTTGGTGAATTTGGATCCTGGGTGATCACGATGCAAAATCTGTTAATATTCTTGTAAGAAAGCCGGAACAATAATTTTAGGACCTTTGAAAATAATGCCACCTTCATCAGCATTTCATCTCTGTAGGGAAAACAGGTTTGCACTTTAAATGGTACACTAGATTGCTTTGATGGCCATCTAACATTAAGATAGTGACTGAGTTTTTGCAAAATTGGATCAGTCTTAGTGTGGTTTCTCAACTCATCATAGGTTCATAGGTAGGTACTAGGCTGTCGGCCCTGGGGCCTATACAAGCTCAGCCAAAAAGATATCCTGGCTTTTACCACCCAAGAAAATTATTTTCCTGTGCCACTGTCGAGCAGAGCCACAGAGGTGATCCCCGGGGTGAATTTCCTATTTTCCATCCAATCAAGATTTTTCTTGAAGAGTGCTAATGAGGAGCTTTGTTTGATATAGATAGGTAGTTTATTCCAGAGTATGGGAAGTCTCTGGGACAGGAATCTATCCCTCTGGCATGTTCTATTTATTGTGGTGACAAGGTTTAGGTCCCCAGAGCGTGTAGCTCTGAGGGATTGGGATTTCTTTAAGTGGAGCATGTCCAACAGCTCTGGGTTTGACATAGCTTTGTATGTTAGGCAGAGATCATCTCTGAGTAGGTGATATGCGACTGAGTAAAGCTGGAGTTTTTTGAGATGTCTGCGTAGGGCATCTGTTTGAGGCCTGTAATCCTCCCTGTGAGGTATTTCTGCGGCCTTTCCAGTTGCTGTAGATGTCTTGTGAGGTACATACCAAAAGGGGCGTTGTACTCTATAATAGGTCTAATGAGTGATGAGTAGATGGGAACAATGACCTCTTTTTTTTTTTTTTTTTTTTTTTCTGAATGAGAAACCTTTTGTGATGAGGTGTGCCACGTCGAAGGATTTCCTGACTACTGTGGCAATGTGATTATCAAAGGAGAGACTACTGTCCACCGGTGTCCCAAGGTCTCTTATCACACTTTCGGTGTTAAGTATACTACCACCTATGTTGTTGTTCATGGGTACAGAGCTTTTACTAAAGGGGATGACAGTGCAATTTTTGACATTGAGCTTGAGGTCATGGCTTTGACACCAGGCATCTGTCTCAGTGAGGCCCTTTTGTAGAATGTTCACATCGTTGGGAGTTTTGATTATGGCTCCTAGTTTGTAATCATCTGCGAACTTCATTAGCCAAAGACCTTCTGTGTTGGCCTGTACTTCAGAGAAGTAGATACCAAACAGGAGAGGACCCAGGACTGAACCCTGTGGTACTCCACTTGTCACTGGTCTGAAGTCGGATTTGGAGTCTGCTACTTTCACAGTGTGGGTTCTGACAGTGAGCCAGTTGGCAACCCATCTTGTGACATGGGGATTTATACCTAGTTTAGTGAGTTTATCTGTAATTCCAGAGTTTGGGGATGGTATCGACAGCCTGGGCAAGATCTAGATAGGCTGTGTGAACCACCTTACCCTTGTCTGTGGCTTTTGTGACTGCTTCAAAGAAGTCTGTCAGGTTTAGGAGACATGATTTGCCTTTTACAAACTCGAACTGGGTGGAGTTCAGAGTTTGGAGATTACCAATGTCTGTTTATAAGTTGCATGATGATATGTTCCATGGTCTTGCAGACCAGGCTCGTCAGGCTAATGGGGCGGTAGTTCCTGGGGTACTTGGTTGGCTCCCCCCTTGTGGAGTGAGATAACCGTCGCTGTGCGCCATTCAGCAGGCACAAAGCCTGAGGTGAGGCTATGATTGAACATGGTATTTAGGTGGGGTGCCAGTTTGTTCTGTAGTTTGTGTAGAACGCAGCCTGGGATGTTGTCTAGTCCCATGGATGCTGTGTTCTTGGCTTTGGAGAGTGTGTTTTTTTTTACATGTGCAACCGTGATTACAGGAACTTTGTATTCTTCCGGTATAGAGATGGGCTTTTTATGGGGTGAGAGGGGGGTAAAGTTAGCACTGAACCTATCTGCCAGGATGTTGTCAATATCGGTTGGGTCTGTATATTTAGTGCCATTGTGCTGTAACACAGAGCAGATCTGAGTGTTGCCATTGAGATTATTGACATAGCTATAGAATGCTTTGTAGTTGTCTTTAGAATCAGTGGTGATTTTGTTTTCGTAACCAGCTTTGGAGGATTTTATCAGGGATCGCAGCTTCTTACTGAGGCTGACCTGGGAGCTCATCCACTCATGGGATTTTACTCTCTTTTGCAACAGTTTCTTCCTTCTGTTGTACAGTTTGTTTATGGCAGGGGACCACCAGATTGGCTTCCTTTTTTTGGAGGATAGCGTCTTGGTTCTGTTTGGGATAGCACGATCCATGCACTCATGTAAGTGCTTATAAAGTGCAATTGTGTAGGATTCAGTAGTTGTAACTGTATTGTCCATCTGCATGGGTGTCAAGAAATTCACCACTTCTGTCTTACGAAGCATGAAGTTGGCTTTGGAGAAATATTTTACCATGGTTTCCTTAATGGGGGGTGGAGGCAGGATGTGGATATCTAGGGTAATTAGCTTATGGTCGGATCGGACCAATGAGGCGTTGACTTCAGTTGTGGAACACCGGTCACCGATCAAGCTTAGTAGTCTAAAAATTATGCACTGCCATCGCATCAGAGTCAAAGTTCTCTGTGTCACGCGGTTCTATTGTATTCCTGGGCAATCTGGATAAGGTATCTGCCAGATAGAGTAGTTTATCTTGCATATAGACCATTTTGAAGTTGTACTTTTGCAATTTAAGCATCATTCTCTGTAACATTGCTGGAGCTGAATGCATAGGCTTCTTTGGAATAGTAACTAGAGGTTGGTGATCAGTCTCTATCTGAATAGCTCGACCATAAATATAATCATGAAACTTCGAACATGCAAATACTATTGCCAAAAATTCTCTCATTTTGAGCATACTACATCTCAGTTTGGGTAAGTGTTCTAGATGCTTAGGCTACTGATCTGCCCTCGAAGTGTAACTGAAGCATCACAGGAAAGAGTGCTAGTCTAACCATGGCCATGCAACATTTTTGCATGTTTGCTCTCTTTAAAATGATGTCCAGTCTCTGAAGTCTGGTATAAACTTGCCTAAATAGTTGACCATGCCTAAAAAACATTGTAGAACTTGAGCATTGTCTAGTGCCCACACTGTAAAAGTTGCAGACTCCAAATCTGACTTCAAACTAGTGACAAGTGGAGTACCACAGGGTTCAGTCCTGGGACCTCTCCTGTTTGGTATCTACTTCTCTGAAGTACAGGCTAACACAGAAGGCCTCTGGCTAACTAAGTCCGCAGATGACTGCAAACTAGGAGCCATAGTTGAGTCCCCAAATGATGTGGACATCCTACAGAAGGGCCTCACTGAGACAGATGCCTGGTGTCAGAGCCATGGCCTCAAGCTCAATGCCAAAAAATGCATTTTCATCCCCTTTGGTAAAAACTCTGTACCCATGAACTACCACATAGGCGGAAGTCTACTTAACGCAGAATTTGTGATGAGACCTTGGGAACCAGGTGGACAGTAGTTTACTCCTTTGATAATCACATCGCCACAGTAGTCAGGAAATCCTTCTATGTGGCACACCTCATCATAAAAGGGTTCTCATCTAGGAAAAAGAGGTCATTGTTCCCCTCTACTCGACTCTCATTAGACCCATTACAGAGTACAACACCCCTTTTTGGAATGTACCTCACAAGACATCTGCAGCAGCTGGAAAGGCTACAGAAGTCTCTCACAAAGAGGATTACTGGCCTCGGACAGATGCCCTACTACACTGACCATCTCAAAAAAAACTCCAGCTTTACTCCATAGCATATCGCCTACTCCAAGGTAATCTCTGCCTAACGTATAAAGCTATGTCAAACCCAGAGCTGTTGGACATGCTACACCTAAATAAATCCCAATCCCTCTGAGCTACACACTCTAGGAACCTAAACCTCGTCACCACAGTAAACATTACATGCTGGAGGGATAGATTCCTGTCCCAGAGACTTCCCATACTCTGGAACAAGCTACCCATCTATGTCGGGCAAAGTCCTCATTGGCACTCTTAAAGAAAAATCTTGAGTGGATGAGAAATAGGAAATACACCCCGGGAATCACTTCTGTGGCTCTGCTCAACAGGGGCACAGGAGAATAACTTTCTTGGGTGGCGTAAGCCAGGGAACCTTGTTGGCTAGGCTTACTTTCAGCCCTTGGGCCAATAGCCTAGCACTTACCTATGAACTTAATGGGAATATGAAGACATATTTTTTAATTTTTTAATCCATGCAGGCTATATCTACACTGTAATTGCATCACAACCATTAGTAGTAGTAAATTGATATGGGTGGCATGGACTGCTAATATATGATGGCAGCAGGCAAAATTTTAGTTAAACATGCCTGAGCTAAAGACATTTTATCCATGAGAAAAGCTTCATTGTCTGGCATTTGCAGCTGTTATCAAGTCTCAACAATGATATGGAATTATCCTAGTCCATTTTAATCATAAAACTACACATACAAAGAATATAAACAGACCTGCAGTAGGTTAGGAGAGGTGATGAATGTAATAAATGTTTGTGGCTTTTGGGTAGGATGAATGTTGACACTGAGGCAAAGAGATGTATTGGGCAGCTTGCAGCATTTATCAGAAGAATTTAGAAAATTTATATTTAGAAAGATTTATATTTGTTATGTCTGTTTGGTGAAACTGTAGCGTTGTTGCCTCAGCAAGAGGTTCTTCCGTTAGATTCTCTGTTGGAGTGCCTTCTGTGTGGAGTCTGCATGTCCTCCCCGCGGTTAGGTGGGTGTTTGAAAGACATGTGTAATTAGGCGTGCCTTCGTTGAAGGTTGAATGTCGAGCTGGCACCTTGGCGTTCGTGAAAATCTACTGCCAATCATTAGTGGACCGGCATTCCGCTGTGGCGACCCCTAACCGGGAAAAGCCGAAAGACTACAATAACATGTCTGTTTGGTGAAACTGATTTCAGTTTGATGATTAGAGGTATATTCTAGATGGGAGTTCTTGATGGAATACCCTACATTTAGCAGAGTATAGCATTTGAGTTCTATTATTGGATTACTGTGGTGCTTATGTGTCAGTTGGATGTAGCATTGGTGTAAAAGAACAAAAATAGATGCACTTTTCTGAGCATTAAATTAGTAATGATTATGCGGGATATCGGTAATGAATAAGTAGCTTATTGTGGATATTGCAGGCTTTGATGTAAATGAAGTATTCGTAAACAAGATAAGCATTGTGAAGGTGAAAGATGAGGAATTGATGGGGACACTAGTGCTGTTAGTGATGTGTGGGTATAGTAATAGGAAAAGGTGCACAGCACTGTTCTGATGAAGGATGAAAGTACAGGTGTGTGGAATTGGCAGGGGAAGTTGAAGTTGTATGGCAGTAGTAGTCTGTGGATGCAGTACAATTACTGGACTAAAATTAGTTGACAGTATACTTGGATTTGTTTGATTCTAGATGAGGATTAGAAAGGGTGGTGGATAAGTGGATTCCCTGGAATAGAGAAATTTATGAAGTTTTGACGGAAACTAATTAAATTGGAGCATTTTATATATCCTGATTATGAATACAAAAGGTGGTAAAAGATGGTCTATAAGTGCACATGACTGACTTGACTGAAATAGTAATGCTAAAAGAGAGAGATAATCTGCAGTATTAAAGATATGTAATGGAGAGTTTGAAATAGTAATACTAAAAGAGGGAGATATTTCCAGTGAGTGTTCAAGATATGTAATGGAGTTCCAGGTGTGCAGAGTTAACAGGTAGTGCAAGAAACGGTGTTCATGTGTAAAGCACAAACTGATCTTGGCAGGACATGAATGGAGTGGGCAGAATTTGTTTGTAGGCATGTGTTTCTTAATTACATTGGGCACTACTTCAGTCTGTATAAAATAGGACCGTAATACTACTGTCCTACCCAATCTGCCAACCTTTGTAAACAGTCAGTGGACTGATGAGTTTTTAGCAGTGAGCAGGTAGCTTATACTTTATTCAGGGGCAGTTTTGCTGTGGATAAATACAGCTTGAGACCAAAGCATTTCTCCTTGTTAAAATTGGTCTTCAGTACCTTGCAGATGAAAAAGGTATTTGTAAACTTGTCAATATTAGGTGAAGCCTGTATAAATGAGAATGAGCAGACAAACCTTAGTGTGCACTGCAGGCGGTATTCTAGGTGGTCCATTTATATTATAATTAATATATATGCAGGGACAAATTCATCAGCATTCATTTCTGTAGAGTTGAATTGTAAGCCTACAAAACAGCAATAGTTTGCATTTCGGCAGCTGACTAGAACAGTAAATCAGCATATATTTAACTGTATGTAGCCACCCTGTTCATCTTCGAGCCAAGTATAATGCTGTATAGCCAGTGGGGAACCCAGTTTGTCACTGTGTGCTGATATTTAGAGCATTTTAGGGTAATAGTTCCAGATGTTTTGGGAGTTGTTAACTGACATTAGACAAGATAGACTACATGTGAGCAAGCTAGCTATCCAGCACTTGCTTCTTAAAAATTGCAATGCCAAAAACAAGCATTGGTTATAGAACAAGATGCAAACTGTGACCTTGGCTATAACAAGGCACTGCTGATCCAGCTGCACTGCATACAGTAGTAATTTTTTTTCCAGACAAAGGCAGAGACCAGGTTAGAGTCGTACCACACTGCTGCTATACAAAGGCGTAGTTAAAATATCACTAAAAATTCCTGTACTGATTCCATGGGCTCTGCATTGTATACATTTTCTTCTCTAGAGAACGCATGGAGCTTGAGAGAGTAGCTGTGTGAGATTGAGAGCTAAAGCATTTACTGCTGAGCTAGCCAAAAAACAAAGAGCAATGGTAGTCGCACCGCACTAGCAAAACTATAATATAAGTAAGGCAGAAAAGTGAAAAATAGAGCAACACTACTTTTTAAATGAGTAGAGAATAAAGGTCTGGAGAATAGGAAGAGTAATGTCTTTGAGTAAAATGCATTTGTGAGCACAGTACTTTTTGCATTTTGTTCAGGTAACAATATTGTGTTCCATGTGTACATGTAACAAAAGTTGTAATTAAGCCTAAGAATACAGTTAGAGGGTGGAGACAACACAATCATAACAAGAATGACCTTTGTTAGGTGTGTGGTGGGGGGGGTTATGTAGCAAACATATTGTCCTTGCTTCAGACTTGTTAATAGGTTACTTTTATTTTCAGTTTAAACTGATTACTTTTTCTGTTTTGTCCTTCTGTTTTGTCCTTCAGCAAAAAGAAAACAGATGAGTTCTTAAGAGATGCTCTGCAAGTCAGGCTGAAGATGCTGATTCCCTACATTGAAAAATGGCCTCAGGTAGCAAATACAGAAAATTACTGTGCTGATTAGTTTTCTTACATTTAAATAGAAATGGCGTAAAAGTGACTTTGTTTGCACACTTATGTGCTTTTGGAAGTGCCTTACTGTATTAAGATAGGTGTTTGTGGGGAGTGGAAGATGAACAACTTCAGACAAATTTAAAGTCGTAGCTGAGGAGGTCACTTTTGCAAGCATATATAGTCAGTACATGTTGGACTTGTCCTGTAATTCATATTAATTTCTGTTTGCAGATATAATGACATGTCAGTTTTACATAAGTAACAGGAGCGTAGAATGATGGTGTTTAATGTTGTAGTCAGCTTTAGTCAAGTGAGAGTGAACTGGTAGGGTAATTTCAATAGAAACCTTTTTAGCATGTAGTTTAGCTGTAGATAAGAACTGCTTTTCATTATTTTTTCTGTTTGGCTGGATTTGTCTGCACTCCATCAGTAACTTGTTTACAGGGAGATCCAGTGTTGTACTTTCACAGTTTAATGGAAGTTTGAAACACTGGGGAAATTCGCCTGTTTTCCCATAAAGTCTACTGGGATCCTTGACATGCAGTTTAGTCACCTACAGGTATACTGGACCTCTGTTTAGTCTTTTGCCATGGGTATACCCCACCCCCAAGCCTCAGTGCTGTACTGTAGTGTTAATAGAACAGATGGAATCCAAGTCCCTCTTAAGAGGTTAATACCACTAGCCCTCTACTCTTCTTGGCAACAAAGATGAGCAGGCTACCAGCTTTAACTACTGACACAAGGCCAGTCTGGTTCTGTCATGTTGGTTCTGTTACTTTTCGGTATTTGTTTGTGTTCCATATTAATATGAATAATGGGTAAAATGAGATGCCTTAGCACATGTATATCTTTTGAATTAATTAGATTTAAAAAAAATAGTTAAGTGTTGGCTGAAGATGTGAGTCTCAATCTGCAGTGGAATCTTTGTCTGATAAAGTACAATTAAAATCACTAGTCATTATGACTTCACCTTTATTGTAATAGCCTATAGTGTCCAAGTAATTTTTTGCATCTTTAGTTCTAACCCTTGCAGTCCAATAAGAGTTTACCAATGTATATAGGTTTATAGGTGGTTACTATGCTAACGACCACAAGGGCCTTTCTAAGCCTACCCATGCATCCCAAATCTCTGACAAGTTCTAGTACCCTTGATAAGTGTAAGCAGGGGCTTGGGAGATGAAACATTTTACAGGTTTCCACTGTCCATTAGAGACATAGGTGCCAAACCAGGAATGAATTTCCTGTTGCCCATCCAATTGTCCAAGTTGTACTTGAATTGGGTTAGGAAGGAACTGTGCTTCACATGGATGGGGAGCCTGTTTGAGATGGGGTAGTCTCTGGAATACATACCCGTCTTTCCAGTAAGTCCTATTTATATCACAGGCAAGGTTTAAGTCTTTAGAATGGGTAATTGTAGTGCTGTTTGTTTTATGGATGTGCAGGAGGTCCATCAGAGTGGGGTCTGATGGTGCCCTGTATGCCAGGAATAAATCTCCCCTTGACAGCCTGTAGGAGACAAATACAGGGATAAGGCCTTGAGGTGGTCGCTTAAGACATTTTACTTGCACCTTGCAATGAGTAACCTCTGTGGATGTTCCACTTGTTGGATATGCATTGAACTCGATGAGTCTGATCAGTGCCAAATACAGTGGAATAATGACTTCCTTGGAATTGGATGCCATACTTTTGTTTATAAGTTGCACAACATGGAATGATTTACTTACTACTGTGGACATGTGATGGTCAAAGGCTAGATTACTGTCTGTGTGCCCCTAAATCCCTGACTACTTGGTCAAATCTAAGGGGTGTGTTGTCATTATGATAGTTACCATGTCTGGATGATTTCCCAAAGGATACTTTTATGCATTTCTTAGCATTTAGTTCTAGTCCATAGCTCTGACACCAGTTGTTTGTCAGCACTTACTGGAGAACATTTGTGTCAGTGTGGGATTCAGTGACAGTTCCTAATTTGCGGTCATCTGCAGATTTAGTCAGCCAGAGACCATGGACATTGGCCTTGATTTCAGAGAAGTAAATGCCAAATAAAAGTGGTCCAATGACCAATCCCTGATGGACTCCACTTGTGACTGGCATCTTTGTAGAAGTGCACTTGCCAATTATGACTTCCTAGGTCTTGTCTATGAGCAAGTTTGCTGTCCATCGGGTGACATATGGGTTTGTACCTAACCTCTTGAGCTTGTCAACAATGCCCGAGTGGGCTATTGTCAAATGCCTTGCCCAGGTCAAGGTAAGCAGTGTGAACCATTTTTCCCTCATCCATTTCTTTGTAGTACACATGACTTGTACTAGATGAAACCAAACTGGATTGGGTCCAGTGTCTGGAGGTTTACTGTATCATTATTGATCAGAAGTAGTTAACTTCATTTGATCATCAATCTGTGGGATGTCAGATCCGGACCGGATCTGAGACAGCAGTTTCACCAGCATCTGATACGAGCTCCAAACACCTCCCCTTACCCATAAAACCCCTCCATCTCCTTCCTTCCCCAGATCTCGTTCGCCTTGGCTTTGCCACACAGTGTGTTCTAGATCTCCAGGTGTGGTAGGCACTTTTTCTACTATTTTTGTGGATGTTTTTGAGTTGCTGTTAGTGTAGGTAGATTTCCTACTGCCCCTTGCCTCCCCTTCCTCGTTTTTTGTCGCGTTTCCATTAAAAAAAAAAATTGTTTCTGTGTTGTAGGTAGATTAGGCCTCATCCCCCCCCCCTCCTCCTTGTGAGTGAGTGTATGTTGGGATCTGGTAGTTTAGTTTAAACTTTGTTAGTTTAAACTTTTTGGTACCTCGTACCTCCATGTTGGATATGGCAGATCAGCAGGCCAAGCTGGTCTTTAGAAAACACACAGTGTGTGGCCATAAGTTGTCCCCAGCGGATGGCCACACTCTGTGCGTTGTGTGTCTGGGGGCAGCCCATCTTTCTTCGGACTGCTCTATTTGTATTGTATGGGGTTCAACCCCAGGGCCTTAAAGGATCATAGGGCAAAATTGATCCTCAAGGGACTTCTCCCTGCTAAGGAGGCAACTGCCTCTTATTCTGTTGTGGTCACGGTTGCGACTGCACTTTATACTTCGGCCACTGTCTCCTCTTCTTCCCAGGCTGGGACTCAACCTCCTGGAGAAAGGCTTGTGGGTAGGGACTCGGGGAGGGGGGGGGAGCAAGGACAGAGAGAGAGACAAAGGGAGGAAGAGGTCCCCAGACCATGTATTTTCGTTCATGGTCATAGACCAAATTGTGAAAGACTTAGTGGATTTTAGTTTTGTGAATGACCAATTTTTAAAACTGGAACTAGAAAAGAAAGAATTAGCGTGGCAGCTTCGTTTAGCTGCAAACAGAGACCCAGGGTTAAATGAGTGTTGCTCAATTTCATGTATTTTTAAAGATAAAAAGTTTACTGAGATAGTTCATTTTCTTTTTGTTGTTTGTGTATGTCATTGAATGCCCTTGAAGGTGTAACTAGAACCAAAACACAGCTTTGTAAGTAAGCAGTACTTAGCAATACTTACTAGTATTAGCATAGTTTAAGGTTTTATTATATATGACTTTTTAGTATTACTTGTGTGTAGTTTTAAAGTATAGATGCAAATAGAAGAATTTAGATATGATATGATAATATTATAACAGTGACTTCTTTTCATGTTTTTAATGTAAAAATTTTTTAAGTGAGAATTTTGGTCAGTCTTTTAAAAAACTTCTGGTTCAGTATTACATAAAAGAAGTTATTTGAGTGTATCGCCTTAAACACAAGGGATACAGCAATTAATGTAATTACTGACATCTGTCTTAACCTAGTGCTTTGTTTTAAAATGCTTTGAACTAGTGTTGTTGGTTGTCTGAAGAAGTTCTGATATTTATCAGAACGAAAAACGCTGGTGCAGCGTTTAACTTTTATTTTGGCTTGGTGAATAAAGCAGTGTTTTTATAACTTCTGGTATTAAGTACATTGGATTGGACTATAACCTACAGTTACCTGAACTTTTGTACCTGCATGTGCCTAGCCCTTGGAGCTGACTTACCAACATTTTTTCTTAGTTTTCTGTGTGGTTTCTTTTGGTTGGAGGTCCCCAGACCAGTCAGATCCAGTGGGTCCTCCCCTAAACGGACAGCTTTTTCCAAGCCAGCTTCTCCTCGGCTCCGATCGCAGAGATTCTCTTCTCACCGGAGCCAGAGGACCTTAAATCTCTTTCCAGGGCCTCTGTACACTGACCCTCCCGGCCCGAGTCGGTGGCCTTGTAGCAGTCCACCAGAAGTCTATCTGAAGTGGACGTGGACAAAATGATGTAAAGGTTTATTTATTTTATTTTTATTTGTTAACCGGGTTGATTCAACTGAGCCAAGGCCCATTTTCAGTGGAGACCGGAGGAGAAAAGCTCCAGATTGCAGTTACAGTTGAGAAAAAAAGTTTACATTGCAGAAATCATAAAAACTAAACTTTTAAATAACCTAGAGACAATTTAAGTAAATTACTGTGAGTTTTTAAGTTTCTAAGTATGTCAGTAAAGTAAAACAAACAATCTGGTTTATTCACACCCAGGTTCAGATGGGGGTCTTACCAGCCCCCACTCCCTCCAGAGGGGAGAGGTCGCTTTCCTTCTTTGCCTAGATATCTCCTTCTCCTGTCCAACCCCCAGTATCAGAGTTCTTGGATCCGAGAGGTTCCAGAGTCAGGAGGCCAGCTCTGATGGTACCTTGACCCCGGCCATTACCCTGAGCATGTCGGATCTGATTGGTTTGGACCCAAGTGGCTCTCTGAGCTGAAGCCTGGGCATTGGATCTGAGGGCTTGGGCCTTTCTCCCTTGGCTCCAATGCTGTCGGTTCAAAGCCTATTCCTCGGTATCTCGGCTCCCTCAGGCTCAGCTCCTATCCCCACGCCAGATCCAGGGAGAGCAGTTTCCTTGCCAGTTTCTCAGGAGGCTCGCTCTCCCTCAGCTTTTGACATGGAGGAGAGGGTGTTCTCTAGGGGATAGAGACCTCTAATCATCTCATCGGAGTCCACCCTGACTCCCTCGCCTCTGTCCTTGCATGGGCAAAATGAAAGACGAAAACCCAATCTGTGCTCGAGGTGCCCCAGACTGTTTCCTTTGAGGAACCACAAGTAGTTTGCGAGATCTTTCCAGGGAGTACCACCGAAGAGTTCACTCACAAACGAACATGCAAAAGGAAGCAACTAGACTCCTCTCCAGAGTCCCTCATGAAGGATACTGACTTGGAGGAAGGGGAAGGTTCCCCCAGATCATCCCCCTATCTTGTGTCAGTGGGGGGGGGGGTTGGTCCGCACCCAAACCTTCCTCGGACAAGTCTGTGTTCCTGGAGGCCTTCGACATGGGCCTGTCTACATGCTGTGTGCCCCCCCCCCCGCGGATCCCTTGGTGGACCTCAGCACCAGGGCATGGAAGGAGCTGGATACAGTGGAACCAATCCCCAGGTGTCCCGATAAGCTCTTGAACCCTCCAGTTGGAACAAGGGATCCCCAGTGGATGCCATGGTGGTAGCAGCTGGCACTAAGAATTTGCCCAGGAAAGTTCTACAATCCATTCCCCCCCGACTGAGAGTCCAGGACTATGGATCGTCTGAGAAAGTGGACATATGCTTCAGCGATCTTTTCTATAAGGGTTCTGAATTATTTGGCCCACGTTACTAGACTACAGCGAGACCTTGTCAAGGAGTTCACTGAGTCGCCCCTAGAGTCCATGCTTCCAATATCACTAGAAGTCTACATTGCAAAAAATTTGGCTTTAATCATTATTTTTCCTGTCAAAAAATAAGGAAGGTATCTGAATCTACTGGAAATGAGCTTTTCTAAGAATACCACACATGACCAGACTATGAGAAATGAGATCGTCTTTATTAAATGCTATACAAGACTTATCAGTAAAATTTGACAAAATGAATAACAAACTGGACACTTTTGAAGAGAGATCTACAAAACAAATACAGCAACTACAAGGAATGACGCAACAGAAGTCTCAAATAGCTGGCATAGAGAGATCCCTAAATGACACTGAGGGCAGACTCTCAGAACAAGATCTTCAGCTACATTTTTTAGCAAAACAAAATGCTTCATTACAAAATAAAATAGAGGCTCTAGAGAACAGGTCCAGATGAAATGACCTTCGCATCTGTGGGCTACCAGAGAAAACCGAGGGAGATAACATGGTGACTTTCCTTACTATCTGGTTACCTGAAGTTTTAAAATTGCCTGAAGCTCTTTCTTATGGAATTGAGAGCCCATAGATCCTTAAGAGCTGCTTCATCAGCCATCAAATCAAAAAAATCACCCGAGATCAATAGTTTTTTTCATCACAGGACAAGGAACTTATTTTAAAGACAGCATGGTCAACTTCTCCAGTTAAATACAAAGGCAACATAATCAGATTTGATAATGATTATTCTGCTGGAGTTATAACTGCAAGAAAAGAATGTCTTCCTCTGATAAAGGATTTGAAAAAAAGCAACTTAAAGTGCACCTGCTGTTCCCTGCAAGAATAAAAATATTTTTTACTGAAGATCCTAAAACTTTTGACACTCTACAAGCAACAGTTTCTTATCTTTCAGCTAATAAAACCTTGGATAAAGTGGAAGAAATTGATTGGAGCTCCTTTGGGGTAAAGAGACATGCAGAAAAAAATGAATGGAGCACTGCTGATAAGAAGAAGCTAAGACACACATGAAAAACACAAACACTATTGTTTTCTATTTGCTCTGTAAGGTAAAAAAGTTCTTCTTTAAAAGCATTCATGCTTTACATATGTGTCAGTCTTTGAAGCAATATAAATACATGATAAACAGGACATTTTATAACTAAAGGAAACCACCCTAAAGAAAGCAAGGTAACATATCTTTCTTTCTTTACTACAGTGTAAATACTTAAGTCATGATTTCTCTAACTCTAAATGATATTTAGATAATTCATTTATAAATTACCTGCCTTTTACTGCTAGTATAGAATATGATGCATTTACACTGACATATTAATGTGGTGTGCTTAAATGAACATGATTATTTTTATATTATTTACACTAAGCTGCATGAAATATCTAAACGTGTTGCATTTAATTCACATAATAATATATAAAAGCTGATAGATAACTACTTTTCAAGGCACTTTTTGACAGTTGATGCTAAAAGTGCCTTTTTGACTAACAAACAACTGTTTGGCTTGTATATCTGCCATTAATGTTAAGAAAACTAATAGCAGTTTAATGAACTCATGTTCAGTTTAAAAAGCTCTAAAAGCTTCACTTTGTTTTTTGGCTTCCTGCCATGGTCACGAGCTGGAAACTCTTATTTTACCATCCCTAGAGTGGAGGTTCTTCAGTTAGAATCCATTACTGTGTGTTAAATCCTCTACAAATGTACGAACAGCACAAAATGAAAGTAAACAGTCTTAGTGATGTCGGCACTGAAACAAGGCAGTATGGGTGTTGTTTTAAGCTCTTAAGCTACATAAAGTAACAAGCACACTATTTATGAGATGGCAAAGTGCTTTTACAGTTTAACAAATATTAAAAGTACACTGAAGTACCTAACAAATTTAGAAGGTATCAACACATGCATAATGTTTTATTATGTTGTAACATCTGTTATTCATTTTGAATTGTACACACAAACCACACACAAGGCTTAAAAAGAAGTATATCACTTGGAAGAAACTGTATGAATAGTTAACACATACAGACTTTACTATCTTCTAATAACATTACCCAAGTAAATTACTATAATTTAACTTAATTTTATGAAAATTTTATACATGTAAGTCCTTGACTGGAACTATATAACATATTTGTAAACACATTGCAGCTAGTGTACTCAACCTTAAGGACAGTAAGTCCGATGTTCTTCGTCTTCCATTGCTGCAGTCCTTACTATTGGGTATAGTCCGCATCCAGTCGGCCCGAATACCAGAGTATAAGGCTGACGTCGGTCAGGGCGCATTAGACTGACGTCAGTACGTCAGGGTACTAATGCGCATGACCGGCGTCATATCCTCAGTCTTTTTTGCCGCGTGGTCCGATGCAGAAGCAGTTTTGCGAGTGCAGGTTGGCGTTCTGAAATATTTCGAACCGAATTTCAGACCGAATCAGAGTTGGCTAAGTACCCGTTGGGAACATTTTGGTTTTTCTTGCCTCAGTATTTAACCGGATGTCAGAAAAAGTGAATAACTGTATTTCTTGTGGGAAACAAATACCTCATAGGGATTACCATACGTTGTGTATACCTTGTTTAGGGCCTGAGCACGGCGTTGTTGGTTGCCGCTCTTGTGCTAGGTTTAACAAACGCACTATTAAGAGGAGGTTAGACTGTGCCAGATTAGTGTTTGGGAAGCGTTGCAATTATAAAATGCCGCCGGATGCTCCGGCCGCTTCGTCCAAGAAGCGCAAGGACAAAACAGCGAAGCCTAGGGTTGATGAACCGGCAGTCCCGGACGTCGGTTCTTTAGGAGGCTCAGTGGAGCCAGAGGTTTTGCCAGGAGTTTCTATGGAGTCTTAGGCAGAAACTTTACTGTTACAGGATGTACCCTCTCAGGAGGCAGGCCAGGCTGAGGGGGCTTCTCAGGTACCTATTCTTCCCTCTCTTCCCAAAGTAGTTAGAGCCTCTCCTTCTGTTGCCAAAACTTCTTTTAAAGGTAGGCCAAGTTCAGCTTCAGTAGGGGCTTCTCCTAGCATTTCGGGTTCTGTACCTAAGAAACATATGCTTAAAATGGCAGAAGATTTCATTACTATGATTAGAGGTTCTATGGGCCCTCCTGATAAGAGGCCTAGGGTGGAACCAGAGTTTGACAGTTTTGAACAGGGTTCAGGGGCTTCTGAGTCTTCTGCGGAAGATTTGCAGGAGTATCCTCATTATTCTGATTCTGATGTGGATGATGCCACTCCTTGACTTCTCCTCCTGAGGATTTTTCATTTTCAGAGACTCTACATTCCATGAGGGAGCACTTTAAATGGGAAGGCCAGGATTACTCTGATTCCAGGAAGAGGCTTAGGGAATTCTTGTTTTTACCCCAGCATAGGCCCTTAGCTATACCTCCTGTGTTAAATGTGGTGGAAGATGTTTTGCAGAGGCTTCCCTGAACCCTGATTCTTTGCCTCCTGCTCCTGTTAAACCTGATAGGTACTATAGGGTGCCGGAAGCTCATAAGTATTTGTTTAAGAGTCCTAGGGCGGACCCTGAAACTGTTTCTCAGGGGCCTAAAGGTGTTAAGGCCTCTGTGGTTAAAAATCCTGTTCCCACTGACAAAGAGGCAAGGGCGTTGGATAGGTGGGGTAAGAAAGTGTATACTTCTTCCACTCTAGCCATGAGAGCATTGAATTGTCAGTTTCACATGCTGAAATATCAAAATTATCTCCTTTCACAATTGAAATCTAAGGTGGATGCTTTGGCGGAAGGTATTGATTGTAAAGAATTGCTGGATTTAGTTTATGTGTCTGAACAAGTGGGCAAGCATTCTTTGCAATGTGGTTTTGATGCTGTGCAGGCCTCCTCGAGGGTGGCTGCCACTAGTACTGTTCTTCGCAGGCATGCCTGGTTGAGGGATCAAAATTTGGCTGAGCATGTTAAGACAAGGATTTTGGATGCTCCTTTACAATCTGATGTGTTGTTTGGTTCACCTGTGGAAGCAGTTTTAAAGAAAATGGAGGACAAAGCTAAGTCTATGCAAACTGTTAAAGATTTTTTGCAGGTACAGCCACCGCAGTTTAGTAGAAATTGGCCTGCTAAGGGGTGGACATATCCTGCTTATGATTCCCAGTCTAGGGGTAGGTCTAGACGTGGTAGGGGCAGGGCTCAAGGTTCTTTTAGGCCTAGAACAGGGAGTTCACCTGCTCAGATTTCTGGTGAGGGCAGGGGTCAGTCCTTTCGTAAACGGACCCAATGACCTGCCTTTTCAGCTGCCAGTAGATTCTCGTCTGGCAGCTCCTTTGGGTGGACGACTGTCTCTTTTCAAAGTAAATTGGGATTTAATTACTCAAGACAGATGGGTGTTGGACATCATTCACCACGGTTACAGATTTTATTTCCATACAATGCCCCCTTTCAAAGGCATGCCAGACGTTCCTCCTCCACAAAGAAAAGAGGCTCGCAAGCAAGTTTCTCAGTTACTCCAAATGGGGGCCATTCAGCCAGTCCCTGTATCAGAAAGGGGCCTAGGATTTTATTCTCGCATGTTCCTAGTACCAAAGAAGGGGAACACGTGGAGACCGATTTTGGATTTATCTCTCCTCAACACTTATCTGGACATTCCCAAGTTCAAGATGTTGACGTTACAACAACTTTTACCCCTGCTGGGCAAGGATCACTGGATGGTAACTTTAGATCTCAAGGAAGCTTACCTTCATGTGCCTATCAGGCTAAGTTGCAGGAAGTATCTGCGGTTTCGAGCTGGAGATTCTCATTATCAGTTCTCTGCATTGCCCTTTGGCTTATCTACTGCACCCAGAGTATTCACAAAGGTTCTGGCTCCAGTGATAGCTTACTTCAGGCTACAAGGAATTCAAATCTATCCTTATTTAGACGACTGCCTGATTCTGGCTCAAGAAAAGGAAGACTTTCTACAGCATCTGGAATATGTTATAGCAGTGCTAAGATGCCTAGGGTATTCTGTGAACGAAATAAAGTCCAGTCTAGTACCCTCTCAAGACATGTGCTTTCTGGGTGTGAGACTGAATACAGCAGCCCAGATGGCCTTTTTAACCCCGGACAACCGAAAGAGTCTATCACTTTACTTCCATCAACTATCTCATCAGTCCGTGCTGACTGCAAAGACAGTCCTTCAAGCATTAGGGTTCATGGCATCTTGTATTCTGGTGCTTCCCAATGCCAACCTGCATCTGAGGAAGTTACAATGGTATCTCAAAAATGTCTGGACACAGCACTGCCAGGATTTAGACACTGTCATTCAAATATTACCTTGCCTTCAAAGAGAATTTTTGTGGTGGGCTCAGGAATGTCACCTAAACAAGGGACTCTCTGTGACCCGGCCGGAGGCGAGTCAGATTTTAACGACAGATGCCTCGGATATTGCTTGGGGAGCTCATCTAAATGGAAAGTGGATACAAGACATGTGGCCTGCCAGACTACAGCATCTACATATCAACATGAAGGAGATGTTAGCAGTCCAGTTCGCATTACTGGCTTTCAAGGAGTTACTTCTTCCAGGGCAGGTGTTGATTCTAACAGACAACACAACTGTCATGTGGTACATCAACAAACAAGGGGGAACACATTCTTATCCTCTATGCAGGCAAGCAATGATTTTATGGGAGACTGCCACGCTTGCACCTAACTCTTCAGGCAAGGTTTCTGCCAGGAGCACAGAACTCCTTAGCAGATGTGTTAAGCAGACAAATCATGGATCCCCACGAGTGGAAACTGGATCTTCATGTATTTCAGAAATTGACAGTGTCATGGGGAACTCCAGACATAGATCTGTTCGCTTCTCCACTAAACCACCAGCTGCCACAGTTTTGCACAAAGGGGTTTCATCACACAGCTTGGAAAGTGGATGCTCTGTCTTTCAGTTGGACAAACCTTCATGTGTATGCCTTTCCACCTCTGCCTCTTCTTCCAAAGGTGCTGTTAAAGGTCAGACAGGACAGGCCAAGGATGATTTTGATAGCTCCAGATTGGCCTCGGCAACACTGGTACCCACTACTACGGAGTCTGGTAAAGACGCCTCCATGGCCTTTACCTTTGATTCCACATCTGTTATCCCAGGAGGACGGTCTTCTGCTCAATGTCAAGCTTCACTCTCTTCATCTGACAGTTTGGCATATTCTGTGTTGAAACACAGCAGGTCTCAACTTCCTCAACAAGTTTTAAATGTGATTATGGAAGCTAGAAGACCTAGTACAAGGAAAGTGTACGCAGGAAAATGGAAGAGATTTTTATTTTGGAGTAAAGCAAAGAATTTGGAGATTTCTGAGCCTAATTTGAGTGTGGCTCTTCAATATCTTACTGAGTTACTGGACAAGGGTCTGTCCTTCTCTTCCATTAAGATTCATGCTGCAGCAATCTCAGCTCACTATGATTGTGACCCACCATTGTTTTTGCATCCTTTGTTCAAGCAGTTTCTTAGAGGGGCAAAGAATATAAGACCCCCACGTAGAGCTCCTACTCCTGCTTGGGATCTCAATTTTGTGTTGGAAAAACTTACTCTACAACCTTTTGAGCCTGCGGCTACTGCTGAATTAAAATATTTGTCATGGAAGACTGCTTTTTTGTTGGCTATCACTTCTGCAAGAAGGGTGTCTGAGTTGCAGGCCCTTATGGCAGTCGAGCCCTTTTTGATTTTCCATAAGGATAGGGTATCATTACGTACTAATCCTTCCTTTATGCCTAAGGTGGTTTCTAGTGTGGCTTTAAACCAAACTATTCATTTGCCTACTTTTTATGCAGACCCCCAAAATAAAGGGGAAAAGATTTTGCATACTTTAGATGTACACAGGCAATTGCGTTATTACTTGAGCAGGACTAGGGATTTTAGGCAATCTCAGCAGTTGTTTGTTTCTTTTGCTTTGAGTTCGCAGGGCAAGCCTGTGTCAAAACAAACTATTTCTAGGTGGATTGGCTTTTGCATTGCATTTTGTTATTCCCATCATGGCAAGGAGATTCCAGCTGGGATTAGGCCTCATTCCACTAGGGCTACTGCCACTTCAACAGCATTTCTACGGGGGGTGGCAACTAAGGATATTTTGGAAGCAGCTACTTGGAGTTCAGTGCATACTTTCTCTAAGCATTCTCACCTTCCTATCTACTCTAAGTCTAGGGCTGGTTTTGCCACAGCTGTTTTGCAAGGCATGTTGTCAGCTCCTGCTTCTTTATGATTTGCCAGCCTCCCTTACCTCTGCTTTGGGATTCTACCCAATAGTAAGGACTGCAGCAATGGAAGACGAAGAACATAGTACAGTTTTGTACCTACCATAAATGTAGATGTTCGAGGATTCCATTGCTGCAGTCCAATTTACCCTCCCTCCTTCCCCTCTGTGTTTAGGGGTGGTTGTGTAGGTGAGCTTACATGCTTATATTTTTGTATATATTGTTCATGTTTTGGTGCAGGTATTTTGGGCCTTGTCTTTTTAGGGTCTTCTGACATCTGGGGCAAGAAAAGACTGAGGATATGACGCCGGTCATGCGCATTAGTACCCTGACGTACTGACGTCAGTCTAATGCGCCCTGACCGACGTCAGCCTTATACTCTGGTATTCGGGCCGACTGGATGCGGACTATACCCAATAGTAAGGACTGCAGCAATGGAATCCTCGAACATCTACATTTATGGTAGGTACAAAACTGTACTTTATTGTTCATGAATGTGGCTATTTGTTATTAGGCATTTTAAAGGTAAAAAGGAGTTGCTGTTTAATTAAGATACTCTGCAAATATTAAATTGGTCGAGTAGCACAGTCATTAAGCAGTAATGAGCAAGGAAAAAATCTCATAGACTTGCTTATGATGTTATTATATATACATAGAAAAGAACTGCTAATTATAAGTATGCTTTTATTAAAGGCAAGTTATACTAATATTGAACATCCTCATTGAAAATGAATGGTTGTGTAGAGCGGCAGTAACTCCCATCATTTGACCAAGGCCAAAGAGATTGTCTTGTATGTCTAAATTGATCAGCCTTGAACCTTAGATTACAAATAGACATGCACTGTACTTTTATTTATAATACTGAATATATATTATATATCATCACAAACGCTAAAGCCATTGTCAGCTGTATCTCATATTAATTACTTTTATAGTATCTATATATGTCATGTTTTTTTAAAATATGACAAGTATTAAAATATTAATTGAATAGCATAGGCATTTACTAATATTGCTGTTGGTACATGATATGCATATAAATAACAGGTCTATTTTCTGTCTATGAAAGTAAATACCAAGCTATATGCATTTGTTGAGTATGAAAAAAGAGCTTGCTATCTATTCTTTTTAATACCCTATAGGTATATACTTGTTAGAGACGCGCATGTGCTGCAAAGCTGCTGGTTATTGCTTTTTCATTAGTATATTTCTGACTGCAATGTTATAAATATATGGCGTGGACCACTTGAGTTGAGAATATGTCTCTATATCGGGCATGTTCTCTGTTTGAATGTTTTATATTATCTACAATATGATATTGAGTGCCCTCACTAAATTCAAAGAAGCCACAATAGAAATAAATATTTATTAAAAAATGGAGAAAAGAAGGATGAAAAGAAAAAAGAAGGAAAATGGTCGGTGGTCATATAAGGTTATCCTTTCCCAGGTATGTAGAAGGGTTGAAGTGTTGATAGTAATAAGTACCAAACAACTGTGTTATAGCATATTTAAAGTTTACTTTGCTTGTTATATTTTCCAACCTTACAGTTATAACACTGTAAATAAATCCTGTAATATCTTAAGGATTATGAGTTGCTATTTGACATATGACATATGTGGTACACTAGCAGTGAAATATGCCAGTGGCACTAATAATATATAGGAACTGCCTGGAAATATAGTCTTAAACTATATAATACCAATGCCAAAAACAAATTGGTAACATTCATGCCACTAAAATATGATTGTTAAATTAAATGAAAACTATAAGATTACTGATAAATGACAACAAAAGTGTAATATTATTATCATTGTTACGGACACTTCATGATTTAATTAAGTTGTAGTATAGTTAACTGATGCATATAATGCTTAACTTTTTTTTTTATATAGAACATTACAAAAGTTTGATACCTATGAATGCCACTCGCACTATAAGGAAGATAAACAGCAAGCATATTACTTTTAAGATGCATAACCATTATTGCTATACAAAAGGATTATTAAAATAAGAGAGTTTTCTTTACAATTTAAACAAAGCCAAATAGTTAAGTATTAAATCTAGGTATAGTTGTGTTGCCTTAGTGTTTTATAAAATATTAAAATAGATAAAGACTGTATTTAAGTAAAATGTAAATACAAATACATGTATACTTAAAAGATATATAAGATACTTTTCATCATAAAACTACCATGTGGCGGGGCTGGGGGAGGATGCTGAAATGCAGATCTAGAGGGATCACTTGAATGGTTAGATCATTCAAGGATGAGATGTTTTTTCTCATGGAGGGGTTTGGTTGTTTATCTTGTAATGTTTTCAGTTATGATCTTCTAGTGTACTTTTATTGGGTGTCTATAACCTATTGTGATACTGTTGGAAGAAGAAAGAAAAAGTCATTCTCCATGTACACACATCTATATATTGTTACGAGTATATGAATATGGATAAAAGCAAAGCTAATATAAATCCAATTGCAAAATGTATATCTATTAATGTAAATGGTTTAAATAACTGCAAAAGGGGGAAGTCTTTACAGATATTTAAAGCTATGTGAAGCACAACTAGTATTTTTGCAGGAAACACACCTTACACAGGAAGACATAAATAAAATAAACAATAAAAATTATACAGTACTAGTAAGTTCCACCTATAGTCAAAGCTGGGGTAGCAATTTTGTGGAAAAATACTACTTTAATGCCTAAAATCATAAACACGTTTCATGACAACTCAGGAATGTTTTGTCTAGTGACAATATCTATCAATGAAATGGTATATACATTAGTGAATATTTATTGGGTACCAGGACTAGGAGTTAGAGTGGCCAAACAACTTAGATGACATAGTACAATATGCCAAAGGCAATTTAATCGTAGCTGGAGATTTCAGTTGCATTATAAAAGAAACTGACACAAATACTAAAACTACACGTAAGAGATCACCTTTAACAAAGTTATTATTTGAGTTTGTTGAAACTTTTAATATAGTTGACATAATTGAGTATGCTATCCCAGATTTACTATTCTTTACACATTTTTCCCATAGACAAAATACATACTCTAGAATAGATAGAGTGTACATAACAAAAGATTTAACCACGAAATTAAATAAAGTCAAGACAATTTCATGTCCATTTTCGGACCATAACACCATAACGTTTGAGATAGACTTGTGTTTCAAGAGAAGGATATCAGTAACAAGAATATCATCCTACATAACAAATCTCAAAGATTTTAAGGAATTTTATATTAGAGAGACCAGCATTCTTAGATATGAATCTTACGAAAGATGTATCTGAAATACATATATGGGATGCACTGAAAGCATACCTATATGGAAGAGCGGTGGGATGGTATAAAAATAAACAAAAACAGTGGAATAAGGAATTAATGGAATTACAGTCAAAAGTGGATAATTTAAAGCTTGGTATTCAAAATGGAAACACCAACTTAATAAAATAACTGGAAGATACTAATAAAAAATACTCAGACGCTACACCACAAAACAATGATCAACTTAGAATAAATTAAACTATGTTACTATTCAATGAACCCTAAAAACCAACGAAGAATAGCAAATAGGACTAAAAAGATGATTAAAACAAATCAAATCAAGGAAATACATAATGAAACTAAAAAGAAAGTGTCTGATTTAGAAGGAATACTAGAAGCATTTAGGCTATTTTTTCATAAACTTAATAATCAGAATGAGAAAATAGAAACACATTCAGTATTGAAAGCTTTTCTTAAAAACAATGTTAAAGTAAGATTATTAGAGGAGCAGGTACAACTAATAGATGAGCAAATAACAATGACAGAACTTAAAGCTGAAGTAAATAAGCTAAAATTAAACAAAGCTCCAGGTATAGATAATATCACCCCAGGAATGTTTAAATTGCTATCTAATGAGGCTTTGCTGTTGTTATTGAATGTCTTCACATCAGTTAAAAATGGTAAAGATATCCCTCCTTCTTGGAAGTGCACATTAATATCAATATTTCTGAAACAAAGTAAAGATCCCAGTGAATGTTCATCCATACAGACCCATTTCACTTCTTAATATAGATTATAAATTTTTTATGGCAATACATGCTGCTCGAATAAAACAATTACTACCACTTTTGATAGAGGAGGATCAAACAGGTTTTATAAAAGATAGGAACGCTTTTATGACATCAAAAGAATTATTTCCTTAATTGATTATATAAATGTCACAAAAAGCAAAATGAATGTTATTAGTTTAGACATAAATAGCGCATTTGATTCAGTGAACTGGGATTATTTATGGTTAGTTTTAGAAGAATATGGCTTCTCAAACAACTTCACCTTGTTAATAAAATCATTATATGAAAAATCATTGGCTTATATAAAACTGGGATCTTGTCTGTCTAAATCTATTAAAATAACAAAGGGCACAAAACAAGGCTGCCCTCTTTCTCCGTTATTGTTTGCACTAGTCATTGAACCCTTAGCAAATTAATATATGTATGGATAAAAATATTGAAGGAATACAATTAGACAACAGCCTAGAGCTTAAATTTCAACTTTTTGCTGATGATATTTTAATTACCTTAAAGAATAATAATAGCTCTTTAAAAGCATTATGGGACTCTATTCAAAACTTTCAAAATGTTTCGAGTCTTAAATTTAATGAGAACAAAACAAATGTATTGCTTGTAAATACTAATAAAAAAGATCTAAATAAAAAATACCATAAATATATCCCCACCAATAATACAATTAAATACTTGGGAATTATAATAACTAACAACCTAGTTACTACAATTGAAACAAATTATAAAGAGACCTTAAATAATATTAAAATCTAATACAAAGATGGAATAAGTTCTTCTTTTCAGTAGAAGAAAGGCTCTATATAATTAAAATGATCATATTTCCAAAAATTCTTTATCTTATACAAGCTTGTTCTTTGCCACCAGCTAAATCACACCCAAAACAATTAAATGATTTAATGGTAAGATTCCTATGGTATCCAAAAAAACAAAGGATAGCTATGAAATTTCATCTAGAAGATTGGGATATGGGTGGCATAGGTTTTCCAGACATAGAAGTATATTTGCAGTCATCTGTTATTAAAACAATATCATTATGGCTGAATACAAAATATACATCAAAATGGAAGCTAGTTCATGAGAGAATCTGGTTAAAATCAGGATTTGTAGTAGCAAATAAGTATACCGATTACATACCAAACAATTTTCTATGGCTGATGAAGGAATGTATGATGATACACAAGTATAAAAATATAAGTTCCAAATACATTACTTCTACATTAAAAAAATTCCAAAATCTTATTAATAGCAATCTTGATATTAAAGCATGGTCATTTTTATTATATCCAGTAGCGTACACACAAGGTAATATAATAACATTTGATATAGAAGTAGTCAACATGCTTAAAGAAAAGGGATTAATATATTGGCATCAATTGGTAAACTCTGGAAAACTTCTGACAATAGACCAAATTAAACTGAAATTAAATATGGAAAATAGTTCATGGCTACATGTACAAGAATTAAGACCGTATATATTAAGCAAACAAGAAACAATGCAGCCATCAATAAGACAGAATGTTTCTAATCTTATAGAACATATAATATTACTAATGAATCAACCCATTACTGGAAAGGGATACTTATCTATTTATAAAACAAATAAAAAAATAAAAACTTATAATAATGACAAAATATGGAATTATTATAGATCAATTAATGGACATGTGCCAAATAACAGAGACAAAATAATAATTCTTCTCTCTCCAAAGCAGACAGCACTTTCACTGCATTGGAGACTCTTTACATGGCAATTCATATACAGATCTTACGTAACCCCTCATAAAATGGAACTTATGTTTAAGAAAAATATTGGCTGCTGGAGATGTGATTTATCAATAAAAGCAGACTGGCAACATATGTTCTACAAATGCCATTTGATTAAACCATATTGGGATAAAATAAATTATATTTTGCAAATGGTATTCAATGACAAATTTCAGATTTCCAAATCTATTATTTTGTTTAATGCACCTGTACCTGACTGTGTACCGAGAACAAAATATGTAATCGTGTGGACTCTCCTAGACCATTGCAAGGAAGAACATTACATCAAACTGGAAATCCAAAGCTTCTCCAACTTTTAAGCAATTCATGAATATGGTGTCAGCAGTATCACAATTGGAAATGAACACTATTAAAGGAAGAACTGAAAGAACTACATCATTATATATAGCATGACAAAAAGTAACTGAAATACTGGAGAGTAATAACTGTAGCAGATTATAATCAAGAAATAATTGCCTAGAAAGTCAATTATATGCCAACAATAGACACCCTTGTAAATACTTTATTTTGGTTTTAATGTTGGATATCTGTTTAGAGGTTTTAACCAACCTTTTTAAATAATTTGTAAATACTTCACTGTCCTAAATAACCTGCATTCATGTTTTCTTGTTTTTGGAAATTAATAAAAATATTTACAAAAAAAAAAAAAGAAATATTAGTAAATAAATATATTACAACCAGTCATAAACAAATAGTTTTATCTGGCTATTAAAAGATTTTTGCATAAATGGAATTACACCCCCTTCTTAAATTTCCTATTTAAGTAACATACTTTCCTATTTCCAAAAGTTCACACATTCTGACCGTTTTATTAAAGACTTAATATTTTCTGTATTTCCAATTGAATATGCAAATAACTGCTTAGAAACTTGCAACCTCAACAAAATGCTAGTATTGAAACAAAGTAACTTAACTTATTGGCATCAATTCTTAGATGGCACTGATTTATTTATATATATATATATATATATATATATATATATATATATATATATATATATATATACACACACACTGTTGAACATATAAGGTCCAAATGCAGTCAGAATTCTGGGAATTGGTTAATTTTACAAATATTTAGACTTTGTAAGCAGACATAAAGAACATGTTTAACCTAGATAAGAAACTGCTCCCCAAATTGACATTCTTAATAAATACCAATAATGCACTGAAAAATCATATTTGTCACAAATTTATAAAACTCCTAAGAATTGTGTAAATACGAGAAATCTAACTTATTGGAATTATTTCTCAAACATTAATGAAGAAAATGAAGAAAAACTGAGTGTGATGCTACTCAATGCTAGAAGTCTAAATCTCAAAATGCACTCACTCGAGACACTCCTTAAAATGGAGAACATCAATATCTGTGCAGTGACTGAGACCTGGTTCGAGGCTCCAGAGAGCACCCCTGCACTACCAGGCTATAACTCATACCACACTCTTCGGCCATGTAACCTGGACCTGAACACCAAAGGCGGAGGTGTATCTATATTCATTAAGGATATCCACACCTCCAGGCTTGTTGCTCAGCATAATGCATCCAAGGTTATCCAAATGCAACTAACTGGACAAAACTGCAATCCAAATTGTAGCTTGCTACAGATCCCCCACCATGCCCCAGGATTCCCACTCCTCTTTTCTTGATGTACTGGAAAATATTAGGGTTCATCCAAACACCCTAATAATGGGCGATTTCAACTACCCCACCATTAACTGGGAAAACTACTCCTGTACCAACTCCTTCGCTCAACGCTTTCTGGAATTCATAAATTCCATTGCCCTAGATCAGCTCATCCACACCCCCACCAGGGGCAACAATATCCTTGATCTAGTCATTACCAACATGAGTCACCGGTGTTCCACACCTGAAGTCAACGCTTCATTGGTCCAATCCGACCATAAGCTAATCACCTTAGATATCCACATCCTGCCCCCACCCCCCCACCCCCATTAAGGAAACCACGGTAAAAAGTTCTCCAATGCCAACTTCATGCTTTTTAAGACAGAAGTAGTGAACTTCATGACACTCATGCAGATGGGCAGTACAGTTACGACTACTGAATCCTACACAATTGCACTTTTATAAGCACTTACACGAGTGTGTGAGATTAATACGTAGGTCACACTTTAGAGGTTTGTTTATGACAACTAGTAGTGTAGTTTGATGAATGCATTCTGTGGTGATATTTTAGTGAAGTAATAGTGAAATCAGAAGCTGGCTGTTGAAGTATAGGTTCGTAGGTGTGTACTAGGCTAATGGCCCTGGAGCCTTTACAAGCCTAGCCCAAAGGATTACCCTGGTATCGTGCCACCTGACCTTACTTCCCAGTGCCGCTGTCAAGTAGAAGCACTGGAGTGATCCCCGGGGTGAATTTTCTATTTCCCATCCACTCATCAAGATTTCTCTTGAAGAGGGCCAGTGAGGCGCTCCATTTGACATGTATGGGAAGTCTTTTCCATAACATGGGCAGTCTCTGGCTTATTAACCTGTCCCTCCAGCTTGTTCTGTTGATTGTGGTAATGAGGTTGAGGTCTCTGGAGCAAGTAGTGTAGAGGGATTGGGATTTCTTTAGATATAGCATTTCTAACAGCGCTGGGTCTGATGTGGCTTTGTAAGTCGAGCAGAGATTGCGTCTAAGTAGGTGATATGAGACAGAGAATAGTTGGAGTTTTGTCTCTCTCCATATAGGACAAGTGGCCTAAGATCCTCTTTGTGAGGTATTTTTGCGGCCTCTCCAGTTGTAGGTGTCTAGTGAGGTAGATGCCAAATGGGGGCATTGTACTCTATGATTGGCCTAATTAGGCAAGTGTAGAGGGGAGACAGTGACCTCTTTCTTCCTGGATGAAAAACCCTTAGTAATGAGATGTGCCACATAGAAGGACTTTCTGACCACAGTGGCAATGTGGTGGTCAAAAGAGAGGTTGCTGTCAACCTGTGTTCCTAGATCTCTTATGACGCCTTCTGTGTTCAGTGGATGACCATCGATATGGTAATTCATGGGAACCGGGTTCTTCCCAAAGGGGATGACAACGCATTTTTTGGCATTGAGCTTAAGGCCATGGTTCTGACACCAGTCATTGGTCTCAGTGAGGCCTTTCTGTAGGATATCAACATCACTTGGGGAGTTAATTATGACTCCCAACTTGCAATAGTCTGCGAACTTTGTCAGCCACAGTGCCTTTGTGTTGGCGTGAACTTCAGAGAAGTGGATACCAAACAGGAGAGGACCCAGGACCGAATCCTGTGGGACTCGATTCGTGACTGTTGACAGTCTGACTTGGAGTCTGCTACTTTCACACTGTGGGTTCTATCTGTGAGCCAGTTTGCAGCCCACCTAGTGATAGAGGGTTTGATGCCTAGCTTGGTGAGTTTTTCTATGATTCCTGAGTGGGTAATGGTATCAAAGGCCTTGGCCAGATGAGGGCAGGCTGTATGAAGCACCTTGCCTTCATCCACAGCTCTGGTGACTGACTGACTCAAAGAAGTCGACCAGGTTAAGCAGGCATGATCTACCCTTCACAAAACTAAACTTTGAGAGATCCAGGGTTTGGAGTTTCCCTACATCTTTGTTTATTAGGTCCATGATGATATGTTCCATAGCTTTGCTTATCAGACTTGTCAGGCTAATGGGGTGATAGTTCCCAGGGTCTGTAGTCTCTCCTTTTTTGTAGAGAGGGATGACCCTGTAGCAGTGCGCCATTCGGTAGGGGCAAAACCTGAGATGAGGCTGTGATTGAACAGGGCACACAGGAGATGCCAGTTCACTCTCTATTTAATCTTTGGATTAAATAGTTGTCAAAAGAAAAAACTTCAAAGACCAATTCACGTAAGGTTCAGGTATGGCACCTTTTATTACTTACAGCAAGGAGACAAAACATGCAGATACAGGATTTTGTCTAAATTACTAGTAGGCAGTATGCTTCTTTTATACAGTTCTATGAAATGTTACTTTTCTATTGTTGACGTAGTTAGACACAGCTTTCTGTATTATTCTATAGAAAATGTTGCTTAGATTTCCTGCTGACATGTCCAGATTTAAAACTCACTATGTTACATAGAAAAATGTTACTTGGATTTCCTGCTGACATGACTGGATTTATGAAAAACATTTGAGAAAAACAACCTGGCCTTGGGGTTTTATTTTTAGCCCACTACAAACTTTCTATTCTTCAGTTGTGCAGTTCTAATATATATGTGTTACATTTCAAGGTACATTTCTAGCTTGGGTACAAGTAATGCCGACTATGGTTTATATTTTCAAGCAGCCTTTGTTTTCATTATCAATAGCTTCAGCAGTTATGTACTTTTCTCATAGCATAAGCAGAAAATCAATAACTCTTTGTTTAAATCTCATGACATTAGTAGAAATGAAACCTCTATTATTATTTTCATGACATTAGCAGAAATCAAATGCTTTCCTGTTAATTTCCAAAGCATAAGCAGATCATAGCTGCACATATGACATAACAGTATTGGAATGTAGCTTCTGCAGATTTATGCAGTGTGAACAGAATAAATGCATTAACCCTTTTTAAACCTCAAATGCACTAAGCATGCATATTACTAATGTATATTTTTCTAACATTTACCCCCTTTTAATACTTTTATTCCACTTTCAAAATAAGCATAAACAAGTTTTTCTTCCCCTAACCTCTTCCTACTCCGAATTTGCAGTTAATAGAGTCATTCAGTTTAAACTTATGAAAACATTTTCAATTTTGCAACAATTCTTCAAGTTCAGCACCTTCGTATAAGGTTTCTGAAACTGACATGTCTATAAAGTCTTTAATCAGTGTTTTCATGCAGGGAATGCAGCAGCAAACACATACCATCAGCAGGATCATTCCTACACAGATGGCAATCAGGATGTTCATCAGGATACTGCCCCCCCCCCAAACAGTCTCTGGAAAAAGTCCATCAATGGATTTGGTCCTGGTTTGGTCATAGCCGACACTTGCTGAATTACCTCAAGGTGATTGTCTATCTCATGTTTGTGGTCAGGAATATATGAACAGCACTCCTCCTGGATTAAAGCGCAAGTACCTCCTCTCGCTGCCAGGGTGAAGCCAAGAGCCATGCGGTTTTGAAGCACTACAGTTCTCATGGCATTCAGTTCATCAGTCACCAATTCTAGGGCGGAAAAGGTCGCATTACCCATTACTTCAAGAAGTTTAGATAGTTTTCTCAGCTCCCAGATCGATTTTGTTGCTCCATATGCTGGTAATATGCTTGCCCATGATATGACAGCATCACTCAAGTCCATGTCAGTCTATCGCCCACAGCATGATGGTTTTTCCAGCGCGCATTGATTTGCCCCACTGGATTGACAGGTTTCTTGATGATTTCTCGTCGAACATTTCAAATTTTCCCCTGAGGCAAAACTGCTGTGTCGTATGGCCGGAACCAGGTACCCCAAATAACTGCCGGACCAGTTCTCAGGTAACCACTTGTATGCTTTCCTACCACATACAAAATAACAGTCTTCTACTTTGGTAGTAACTTTACTATGTCCTGATTCTGGATGAAACATTTTTTTGTCAACTATAATTAGTTGTTTATAAAGGTCAGCATTATGTCTTACTTCATCAGTTGTCCTATGCATCGGTTCAAAAAATGAATCATAGCTTGTGTTGCAATAGGAGCCTGTGTTATCAGTTTATTGTAGCATCTATAGGGAACAGTCACATTGCAATTGCTCCAACCCACCTGAACTGTATCATTTTTCTAAAAACACACAGTCTCCTTTTGTCTAACAGACAAGTGCAGTGCTACTTTATCTTGTGATGTAACATCTGATGTATCAGACTAAATTTTCCCAGGTCTTGTTGGCTCCTAGGGGGACTGAAGTTAACAATAACCCCCCCCCCCCGTATGCTGTTGGCAAAGCTGTCCAAATCCAGCAATTCGAAACATTGAAGGTCTCAGCATACACCTATTTGATTGCCTGGTAAGTGTTGAAATTTGGGTGCCACTCTACGTGCAACTCTCCACGTTTATTAAGTTCAGTTTGTGTGGCTGGGAAAAGGAATGGCCACAACAAAAAGATTATTGTCACTAGTACAGTCAACAGGATGATTATGCAATACTTCTGAGGAAATGGCTGTTCTGCATTACTGTTTTCTCCGACTCTCCCGAGTAGTTTTATTTGGATTTTTCTGGATTCTATAATTTTTATTTAAGACATGTGTTCTTACTCTCTGCCCTAATAGGACCCTCAGCACCGATGGTTTCTTCTCTGGGGTTGAGATGGATCAGTCCTATTGATCTGACTCCCCTTTGTAGCCAGACTTTGTGCTGAGGGCCCCGATGGAGTGGTAAGATATTTGTCCAGTTCAAAGTTCTTAACTAGTTTGCAGTGTGTCAGGTGGATCCACGAGGCTCGCTCTGCGATTTTGACTGCAGTGGGTGTCGAAAGAAGCACCTGGTATATGGACCTTGTCGAAAGAAGCACCTGGTATGGACCTTTCCCACCTTGGTGATGTCCAATTTTTCTTTTTTATGGCCTTTATCCACACCCAGTCCCATGGGATCACTGCCACTTCCGATGTTTCGGTTTGTTCTTTATCCGAAACAGAATTTGACTGCAACAGATGTTTAGAATTCAACAAATTTCTCATATTCAGCTAGTGTATAGTCACCTTCCTGGTCTGTGGGCATGAGAAGTTTCCACTGAGCTGTATAATAAGCCCTTCCAAACAGTTTTTCAAAAGGAGCCAATCCTTTTGCATTCGGAACAGTTCTCATGCTCAACAGTGCCAGGGGCAGACAATACACCCAGTTCTTTCCTGTCTCCGCTATTAATTTTCTTAATTTATTCTTTAATATTCCATTATGCCTCTCGAATAGCCCTGCAGATTGCGGATGGTATGCACAATGATTTTTTAAAGAAATACCAAAATGCTTACTTAATTGCTGTATGGTTTGGTTTACAAAGTGTGTGCCGTTGTCACTGTAGATCCTTTCCGGAATGCTGAATCTAGGGATGATTTCTTTGACGAGAACTTTTGCCACTGTGACTGCATCTGGATTTTTGGTTGGAAAAGCTTCCACCCATCTGGAAAACATATCTACAATGACAAGACAATAATTTTTATTTTCACATTTGTTCAATTCTATGAAATCCATATAGATAGTGTGAAACTGATATGGTGGTGTAGGGAAACTCCCTTGCTTGGGCTTTAACGCCCCTTGTGCATGATGTTTGTTACAAATTTGGCACATCAAACAAAATTTTTTTAGAGTAGTTTGTAAATCCGTACGCTGTGAACACCTGGTTCACCAGCTGTACCATCCCCCCTGTTGAGACATGGCACTGACCATGGCTCAACAAAGCTGCATATCTAAACAAATTAGATGGTAGTATCGGTTTCCCTTCTTTAGAGATGTACAGCCCCTTTTCGAGAATTGCTCCTCGTTTTACCCATCTTTGTTTTTCAGCTTGTGTAGTGAGTGTCTGCATTGTCTTTAACATTTCTAAGTCTAAAATCTCAGAGGGTTGTAGTTCCTCATTTAAAAGAAATACTTCTGAAGCTGCTTGTTTTGCAGCTGTATTAGCTCTTGCATTACCTTTTGAAATCCTATCTTGTTGCTTGGTGTGAGCTGTGCATTTACAAATAGCTATTTTCTGAGGTAACTGAGTGCATGATTGATAGGTTTGCCAGTAGATGTTATCATTCCTCGGTTTTTCCACTGTTGCGCAAAAACATGTACAGTAGAAAAAGCGTGCTGGCTGTCAGTAAAAATGTTTACACTTTTACCCTTTGCTAAGGTACATGCCTGTGTCAAGGCAATCAATTCTGCTGCCTGTGCAGATAAGTTGTGTGGTAAATGTTTTGCTTCTATAATCTGTGTCAGAAACTATTGCATATCCAACTAGGTTCTGTCCTGCAGGACCCCTTGTGCATGAACCATCCACATAGTATGTCACCTCGGCATCATCCAAGGGGACATCCGTGAGATCTTTTCTAGGTAGTGTCTTTTGCTCAATTACCTGCAGGCAGCGGTGTGGTGTGCCATCTGCAGGGATTGGGAGCAAGGTAGAAGGGTTCAAAGTCATGCATCATTCAATTGTCATGTGAGGTTGGCTCAACAATATAGTCATACAGGAAAGATATCTAGCAGGGAAAGATATGCTACCTTCTCTTGCAGTAAAATAATCACGACTGCATGAGGCACTCTCAAAGTGAGAGGGTGGAATAAAACTACTGAGGCCGAAGCCTGTACCGCCATTGCAGCTGCAACTACTGCTTGTACACAGTGAGGTAAGGACCATGCCACTGGATCTAGTTGTGATGAATAGTAAGCAATGGGGCATTGCTTGTCCCCGTGCTATTGTGTTAACACTGATGTCATATAACCTTGCTTGCAATCTGCAGTTTGGAAAAAACGTTTATGGTAGTTTGGTAATCCCAGAACTAATGAGGACACTTAACTGTTTCAGTTTGCAGAAATCCGATTCTGCCTCTGGTGTCCATTGTAGCAAATCCTGTGCTGCCATAGGCTTTTTATATATCAGGTCAGTCAGAGGTGCAGATTCCAAGGCATAGTTTGGAATCCAGCTCCGGCAAAAATTAGTTGTACCCAGGAAGGACATAATTTCCTTCTTGGTAGTGGGTTTTGGTGCTTGCAAAATTGCTACTTTTCTGTCCTCCTCTAATGTTCTACCTTCCTTGGATATTGCATATCCTAAGTATTTGACTTGTTTTTTTTTCAAAGCTGCAGTTTATTTTTGTTTACTTTTGTTTACCTTATGTCCTTCAGCGGCTAAAAGTCGTAATAGTGCTATGGTATCTTCTTTACAATCTTACTGGGTGGGGGCCGCCAGCAAGATGTCATCAACATAAAGTAAAATCTGACTGCCTCTTGGTGGGGTAAACCCGCCAAGTTGCTTGCCATTTCTTGTGAGAATATTGTTGGACTTTCACAATACCCCTGTGATAGTCGCGTATATGTATACCTTTTCCCCTGAAATGTGAATGCAAACCAATACTGGCTGTCAGGGTGTATCGATATCGAAAAGAATGCATTGCTGATGTCTACCACAGAAAAATACTTCTGTTGAGGTTTTAAATCATTCAACAGGGTGTGTGTGGGTCTGGCACTGTGGGTGCCCTTGGTATTACTGCGTCATTTACAGCTTGTAAATCTTGGACCATACGCCATTTTCCATTTGCTTTTTTAACCGGAAATAAGGGTGTGTTACATGGTGAACCGGGAGATTCCACCAGCACCCCTTAAGTAAAGCTGCTATGATAGGTTTGATTCCTGCCTCTGCATCTTTTCTTAAGGGATACTGTCTTTTCTGTGGTCTAAATGCTGATTTTGGCGTGATAGTAACTGGTCCTACTGTACGAATAAGTCCTACATCTGATTTTCCTGTTGACCAGAGAGTTTCTGGTATATTCTGTAAGGCATTCTCTTTCTCCTTTAATAGGAGTGCTAATCAGCTGTCCTTGTTAGACTGCAAGTGTACGGCTGGGTGGGTCTGAGTTGTCCAATTCAGCTTCTGTATTTGAATTCCCTGCTCTGACAGTTCTAATTCTGTCTGTTTCTCCCATTTCGTGACTTTTTCTCCTAGGTCTGCCCATTCTATGTTTTTGTCCTTGGTTAAGCTAACATATGGTAATCGATTAGATTTATAGAGTGCAAAGAACTCCTGGGGCAATGAACACCTGGCTACACTGTTCCCTTCTGTGTCCCAGTACAGGTTACGTAATATTAATCTGTTTGCATGATTTTTAAACAATTCTTGTTCATATTCCTTATCTGGTCCTGGTGTGTTACAATAATACAGGGTACGGTGCAACAGGTGTTGTTTATCAGTGTCAAGGGAGGGGTACTTGCTGATGGCTACATTCATTAATTCTTCGGTCACAGTCCCTGGACCAGTCGTAACCAAGTCCCGGCTGTACCAATAAAACATTTCACCCTCCGATTGCACTGCAAAGGTATCAATTTGTCACTGTGCTTCCATACCCTGCATGGTTGGGACTACTTCTATGCCAAATAGCTGCATGAGGTCTCTGCCCAAGAGGTTTACTGGGCATTTTGCAGAAACAACAATTTTGCTTTTCTGAGTCAATCCAGAGACAGGATCTGTTATTGCAATGTTACGGGAGGGGGGCTCCCGATACAGCTGTCCATCAGCTGCTTTTACCAGTATGTAATCAGGTGACTGTGTGTTTTTTGGCAGTTTGGAGGGATGTATCAGGGTTCGTGATGCCCCTGAGTCACACAAGAATTTGACTTCCCTCCCTTCTACGAAGAGTGTAACTTCTGGTTTTGTGTCTGCTAAATAGAGCTCCAGGGTCAGTAAAGCTAGGTCATATATTTCATTTTCTTCGCTATCACTAACTTCTTGCACTTCCTCTATGTCTTCTGTCACATCCTCTGCCTGATATCCTCTACCCCCTCTTATCACATTCTCATTTTCCCTTTCTCTGTTATCCCCTTCTAGTGATTCCTGACTACCATATAGTCAGTCCTCACCCTCCTTGTCTTCCGTGGTTGCCTTCTTGTTTTTCTTGCAATCCCTTGCCAAGTGTCCCTTTTTACCGCATTTGAAACATTCACCCCTTTTCTTTCACCCTTCAAAGTCCTCTGATCGCTGATCAGATTGTTTCCCTGTGCATTTTTCTTGCCCCTTTTCCCAGACTGTACTACATAAACTTCTGCTCCATCTTCTACAGAAAATACTTGAGCTTTCTTTTTCTTTTTGCTATTAAAATGCCTTTCGGCATGCCTAGCATATTCAAGTAATGATTGTAACCTGCCTGTACGATGGTCTACCATGTGTTTTGTAATATAACTGCTTATGGGTGCAATGCTGCCTTTTCAAAATACATTCTTTAACTACTGTTCATATGGGGAATCTTGTGTTTGATCTTCAGGAACCTGCATTCCACAGTGGTTATTAAAGCATTCTAATAATCTGGCATAATACCGGTCAATAGTTTCACTTTCTTGTTGGATGCATTGATTAATGCAAGTTCAGTCTGCCCTAGGCTTCCATTTTTCAGAGATGCGGTCTGTGAGACCTTTTACTCTATTGTCTAGTTCTGCGCTGCTATGTGGGAGGGGTCTTTGTGCAGAGTCACGGGGATTCCATTTGCCACTAATCATGTGCCAATCTGGTCCCACAGTTTGTCTAACTACTTTTTCTACCTCTTCTCCGTTCAAGTTATAACTCAGCCTCATTCCTTGTAAATTTTCTGAGAACTTTCTAAATAACTTTTGGATGGGGAATTCCCTCAGTGGCTTTCCGGATCTCTTCCAGAGTCCAGGGTCTGTACACTAAAATAGTTGGGTCCTGACCGTCTTGTCCTGCCTGAAGATTAGGTACTTCTATAAGTGGGCATATTTCTTCTTCACTCATAGATCGTGAATTCTTAACCATTTGATATAACTCAATGCCTTCATTTGAGTTACCTGCCCGTGTTCGAGACCTGGTCCCGATGGGATCTCTAATAAATGGCTTTACTTTTACAATGTCTCTATTTTCAGTGATAACAGGATATCGTAGGGGTGGACTAACCTGTTCACTTGCTTCATATTTTGGTAAAGGAGGCAGAGGGGGCAATGCTATTACTAAGTTATTGTCCTCCTTATCTAGAAACATTGTTTTTGAATTGTTGTTCTTTTGTTCACTACGGTTTACTTCCTCAATCCACCTGTGTGCCTGAGGAATTCCTAATTTGCGTTGCTTTTTTACCCGACCTTTGGAATCGGTTTTGAGCTGTTTGACAAGTTTGATAAGCGAGGATTTTTCTAATTTTCCGTCAAATTCATATTTATTAACCCATTTTGAATAGTATTTAATATTGTCGGCGCACTGTGACTGCATGTATTTTGCATCTTCGGTTAACTGCGGATTTTGGGGTCTTTTTGTGCAATTATTACCCATTTTGTTCTACCCTTTTTGATCATTGCATAACTTCTCTTATTTTTAACGTGGTACCACGGATTTTGTTATAGTCTCTTCAGAATGACTGCCTACCTATTCTGTTTCTCCTGATCTATGACAAAACAGTAATCTTTTCTGTCCCTGACTTGTAAAACACCGTCTTGACAAAAACAATACAAATGTAGTCCCTGATCTAAAACAGAAAAAGTAGATTCACCTTACCTGAGCCTACGTGATTGATCACCTGATTCGTGGAGACCCGTCCTTCAGTCGCAGATCAGAAAGTGGCTGGCCTCTTTTGCACGACAATTCAGTCGGAGGACTTTTCAAATAAGAAGAACCGATTTGGTTTCTTCCCCATACAGTTTCAACCACCTGGCCCGTCTGATCCGAGGCGAAGTGAGTGCTCCAGTCCGAAGGACCAATCTGTCAAAGGAAAAAACTTCAAAGACCAATTCACGTAAGGTTCAGGTATGGCACCTTTTATTACTTGCAGCAAGGAGACAAAACATGCAGATAGGATTTTGTCTAAATTACTAGTAGGATTTTGTCTAAATTACTAGTAGGCAGTATGCTTCTTTTATACAGTTCTATGAAATGTTACTTTTCTATGGTTGATGTAGTTAGACACAGCTTTCTGTATTATTGTATAGAAAATGTTACTTGGGTTTCCTGCTGACATGACTGGATTTATGAAAAACATTTGAGAAACACAACCTGGCCTTGGGGCTTTATTTTTAGCCCACAACAAACTTTCTATTCTTCAGTTGTGCAGTTCTAATATATATATGTTAAATTTCAAGGTATATTTCTAGCTTAGGCACAAGTAATGCTGACTACGGTTTATATTTTCAAGCAGCCTTTGTTTTCATTATCAGTAGCTTCAGCAGTTATGTACTTTTCTCATAGCATAAGCAGAAAATCAATAACTCTTTGTTTAAATCTCATGACATTAGTAGAAATGAAACCTCTATTATTATTTTCATGACATTAGCAGAAATCAAATGCTTTCCTGTTAATTTCCAAAGCATAAGCAGATCATAGCTGTGCATATGACATAACAGGATTGGAATGTAGCTTCTGCAGATTTGTGTGTGAACAGAATAAATGTATTAACCCTTTTTAAACCTCAAATGCACTAAGCATGCATATTACTAATACATATTTTTCTAACAATAATACAAATATTTTTTTTTCTCATTTAAAAGTAAGAAGGTTTTTATTTCTCAGTGTTGTGGAAAGCTGTTTGTTGGGGTTTTGAGTTGAGTTGGCCAAATGTTTGCAGAACAGATAATGGAGGAGTTATCTGCATATTGTGTTATGCAAGAGATTGTACTCTTGTATGTTATTAATGAGTATGTTAAATTGAAGTAAGTTTAGTACAGATCCTTGTGACACACAAGAAGATTGGGTTTAATTAAGTTTGTTGCTATGGTTCATATTGCATTTAGTCTTATACGTATTTAACTGTAGTGCAGTACCACTGCTAATATCTAGATTTGTTACCTTATTGGGAGTAAGTGAAGTAAGACAGTATCAAAAGCTTTGGAGAGGTGGAGAAAAAGGAAAGACGCTGGGTATTCTTGGCTTCTTTGTTTGTCTTGACAAGTAAGTTTGCTTGGTTTCAGTACTGTATTTTGGACACTATCCATGTTGTGTGGGAGAATGGAGAATCTTTTTTTTGTTTTTATTAAATAAGAGTTTTCCTTGTGCACATTTTTTCTAGTCCTTCAGATATGGTGGATAGCATGGCTATGGGTCTATAGTTTCTCTCTGCTATGGGTTCCAGCTGTAATACTTCTAGATCCTAGAAACATACTGCTCAACATGTTTTTGGTTTGTTTGTATGAATGGTGATAGGCAATGCTTTTGCTTCAGTACTGGATGCTAGACTGATGTTTTGAGATGCTTTTTGATGTATTGAATAGGTACAGAATGCAATTGAGCCTTATTTGGGCTCATTGTTAAAATCTGTGCTCGGAGGTTTGTAATGGTTCATCATCAAGGAAGAAAATGATTCTATAAAGGTACAAGAAATTACTTCAACTTAAAGCTTATTTGGTATGCTGTTTTGTAGTTTTGAATGTAGTTAGCACCAACTGTTTAAGGGTTAAAGGTTAGTTTTAGATTGACCAAAAATTGTTTTGCATTTTAGGTGTAAGGTACAAGTTGTTGAAATAATTTCTTTTGTCTTTATGTATTAACTGTTTGAGAGGTTTGGATTGTGAAGGTTGGTGATTGTGCATGCTTCCCCCTCCAGTTTGCCATATTGTTTTGTCTGAGAATTTTTTGTTCGGTTTCGTATGAAAACCTTGGTGTTGCATTGTTGTAGTTTTGTGAAAATTGGTATTGAGAGAATTAATTTGTATGCCTACATTTGTTATCTAGGGTAGATGACTGATCTTAGCAGGCCCGGAACTCTCAGGGCTCCTTCTCCCCCAGAGGCAGAGGGGGACAAGGTGGACGCCGGCCCAGAAGCAGAGGGGGGACTGAAGAACTTTGGGTCATGGGAACCCTTTTCAGACCGATCCGCGCAACAGCCCTGAGGAGTTGCCCCGACTGCTCCTCTCTGGAGGCAGTCGTGGGGCGCTTTTCGAGGCACCTGGCTCAATGGGAGTCCATCACAACAGATCACCGAGTGCTTCAGATAATATCTAGAGGCTATTCAATCCCCTTCATCAACAAGCCCCCTTACTCAAGATGCCTCCCAGATGTCCCACCCACTCAAAGGGAGGCTGCGGCTTTGGAAATAAAAAAAAAAAAAAAGCTGTTAGAAAAAAGAGCCATCCAGCATGTGCCCCAGACCAGTCCGGATCAGGCATCTACCCCAGGTTTTTTCTGATGCCAGAAAAGACTGGGGACTTGAGGCCGATTCTCGACCTGTCAACAATTAACTTTTTCGTTGCCAAAGAGAAATTCCTGCAAGAGGATCTGATTCCTTACGCTCGTCTGCACATGAGGGTTCTACAGTGGATGTTGCAGGTCCAGTGGTCTATTCTACACCACCCTCTAGACTTCCCGATTCCCCTCAGCAGGGTTTGCAGGAACTCCCATATGTGGTGGCTTCAATCCTGAGCCCTTCGAGAAGGACGACCTTTTGTTATGTCACCACCCCAGACCACAGTGACCATGGATGCCTCCTGCCTAGGGTGTGGGGGGCATTGTGCGGGCAGGACTGCCCAAGGCACGTGGACTCAGACCAAGACCGTATTGCATATAAATGTCCTGGAGATGAGGGAGGGAAGCAGGCCCCCCATGCCTTTCTTCCTCCTGGGACTATTGCAGTCCAGTCGGACAGTATGTCAAGTGGTCTGGTATATCAACAAACGGGGGAACCAGGTCTTACCCCCTTTGCTGAGAAGCCATGAGAGTTTGGGAATGGGCGATCTCCACCATCTGCTTCCTGTTAGCAGTGCACATTCCGGGTCAGGCCAACATGCTGGCGGACAAATTGAGCAGAACTATCCTCTCTCCTTATGAGTGGTTTCTGAATCCTTGTGTAGTGAAACAGATCTTCCTCAAGTGGGGGGTCAGCCTTGCTGCAATCTCTTCGCATTGCCTTCCAATGCGAAGTGCAGCGAGTTTTTCTCTCTAATTCCTCCTTTGGGAGAAGCCCCCAGAGACGCTCTAGTCCATGCTTAGCCGCTCGGTCTTCTTTATGCGTATCCTCCACTTCCGCTTATGACAAAATTTCTGCAGAAATCTCGTTGGTTGGGGAGCAAGATTATCCTCCTAGCCCCATTTTGGCCTCGTCAAGTCTGGTTCCCCTGCCTGCAGACTCCTCTCATAGCTCCATTCTGGATCTTGGATCCCATTCCGGATCTGATTTCTCATCCCTCAGGAATGGCTCCTCCGAACCTGGACGGTCCCAAGCTCTCAGCTTGGCTGATCCAGTTCCCCGGACTCCCAGTATCTCTTCCTGAGTCAAGTCTATCCTGGTGGTGGCAAATAAACCCTCTTCCAGGAAGATTTACAGTAGCAAATGGAAACGTTTTTCAATTTGGGCTTCACAAAAGAACTTGGATCCTCTCACTGCTCCTGTTTCAGCGGTACTGGAATTCTTGTCTCATATTTTTCAGCAAGGGGCCAGCTCATCTACTGTGAAGGTTCAGCTGGCTGCCATTTCCCATTTTCATATTGGGGACAACTTTGGTTTCCTCGCTGATGCCAGAGTTTGTAAGACCTTTCTAAAAGGCACTTTTCTTTTGAGATCCCCTGTTAGAAATTCATCTCCGCCCATGGGATCTGACCTTAGTTCTTCAGGCGTTAGTTGCGCCACCCTTTCAACCTGCAGCTTCTGTTGATTTGAAGTTCTTGTCATGGAAGACTGCTTTTTTGGTAGCAATTACTTCAGCCAGGAGAGTGTCGGAGCTTCAGGCTCTCTGTATGAAACCTCCATACCTTGTGTTTCATAAGGATAGGGTATCTCTCAGGACTTATCCCTCCTTTCTCCCAAAAGTTGCTTCCGAGACTAACATTAATCAGTCCAATAATTTGCCTGTCTTTTTCCCTAATTTCCAGAATAAAGGAGAATATAAACTTCATTTGCTGGATGTTCACAGACAGTTACATTTTTATTTGCACAGGACGGCTGTCTTTTGTAAAGCTGATCAACTTTTTGTCTCCTTTGCTAAGCCTTTTCTAGGGAAACCAGTTTCAAAGGTGACTCTCGCCAGGTGGATTTAGAGTTGCATCTTACAAGCATACAGAGAATCTGGCTTACCAGAACCAGTGGGAGTTCATGCTCATTCTACGCATTCTATGGCAACGTCTGCTGCATTCTGGTCTTGAGTTTCCCTGGATGACATTTGTTCAGCAGCTACCTGGGCATCCTCTCACACCTTTATCTCTCATTATAAACTGGATTTGGTGTCTAGGGGAAGGGCTGCCTTTGGCTCTGCAGTGCTCCGGAATATCCTTCCTTAAGGGCCTCTCAAGGTTCTGGTAGCTGGGGACTCTGTCCCACAGGTTGCTGATCAAATTAAGTTAACTATTTCAGATAAAGAAGTTATGTACTCACCATAACGTTCCATCTGAGTAGGTAAACTCTCTTGTTAGCAACCATCCCTCCCTCCTTCCCCCTGACCTTCATGGTTATTTAGCTGAGCTCGAGGTTTAGACTTATGAGCTTGACTTTATCCTTGAGTCAGGTGTCTTAGGTTGTTGTTTTGTTATGAGCAGGTGGCAAACGTGAGCTGAGGATTGGAAGGAGGTTGCAGTGTAGTATGGGTAAGGGGGTGGAGCTTGGAGCTCAGATCTTTTTGGTTGGTATGCTGCCGGCTCGGATCCTTGTTAGATCCGTAACCCACAGGTTGCTGACAAATGAAGTTTACCTACTCAGTGGAACGTTATGGTGAGTACATAACTTCTTCTTAGTTAAATGAAATGTTTAAAACTGCAATATTTGATAAAACTAGCAGAGATATTCATATGGGGCTCAGAATTGCCTTTGGTTTGCATAACGAGCATGTTTGAAGTAAAACTGGCACAAGAAAAGTATAATGAGCATGATAAGAGATTAAATGGGCAAAATGAATACAATAAAATGGCAAATTAAGCTTAAAGAAAGGCAACTGCATGCTTTTTTTTTGTTTTAGTAAAAGACCATGTCTTGGGCACAAACTACCATTTTGTATTGACCGAAGCTATTCAAAGCATAACTAGAGTTGTTCGAAGTATCTCCGTATGCAAAGTGTTTGCAGAGTGTGTGCTTTATTACGGTGCAATTATTTCATAGTTTGCTGTGTGCAAAGTACAGTTGTATTACAAAGTGCAGCCAAAAGTGCCGCCATTTCAAAAAGGTTTCTTGTGCTGTGTGCATTTATTTGCAGAGTGCCACCATTTGTAAATGTTTCTTACACTGTGCAGGGTTATTTCGCAAAGTACAGCCATTTTGAAAGGTTCTTGTGCTGTGTACAGTTTATATGCAAAGTGCATTCATCTTAAAGTGTTTCGTAGTCTGAGCTTCTGCTGTGTACAGTTTATTCACAAAGTACATTTTTTTCAAAGTATTTCTTGCACTGATAAGGAGTGGTTTCACAAAGTACAGTGATTTTAAAGTGTTCTTGTGCTACGGAGATGTATTTGGCAAAGTGCAGTTATTTCAAAGAGTTTGTTGTGCTATTGGGCATAATTACAACTACTGGCATAAAATTCTGGCATATATATTTGTGTGCATGTTCGTGTACAATTCCAAGCACCTTCACTACTGTGTGTTGATATGGCAGAGACATTTCACAGACCTAGTTCACTTGTGTTTGATCATAGTGTAACACAGAATTGGAGAGTATTTGAGCAGGAATATGTTTTCATACAAGCAGCTTTTTCTGACAAAGATGCATGTACAAGGGCATTCATTTTGCTTAACTTAGCCAGATCAGAAGCCATTAAAAAGAGCGTTCATTTGTATATGCACCGGCAGTATATGCAGGAGAGGGGGAAAACGGTCATATTGTGGTACTGGCTGAATAAAGAGGTCTATTCCATGAGATCGACATCTTAAAATGTCGAATCTCAGTTGTTTGACGCAAAAAAGTCGAACTCCAACTTTCCCGAAAGGCCAAATCACCGATTTCTTTCCAACGGAAAGAAATCGGTTGTCCAAACACCAACACCACACATAAACCTATTTAAGTGGGGGCCACACACCCACCAACATGGGGGGCTGTGCCCCCCCAACTAAATATTTTAACTCTGAGACCGCACTACAGTCGGGGAAAGGGCAGGTGTAACAGAACGGCCAACCGATTTCTTTCCGTTGGAAAGAAATCAGTGATTTGGCCGTTCTGGAAAGTTGGAGTTCGACATTTTCATGTCTAGCAAATGGGAGTCGACATTTTAAGATGTCGATCTCGTGATATACACCTGAATAAAGAGAGGACCCCAAGTGCTTGAAACATAAATTTAAAGAAATGTGCAACCCCCAGACAAATGTTACATTAGAGAGGCTTTGCAGCTTATATCACTGACTTAAGAAGGCCAAAACATGCAGATTTGGTGACTTGAAAGATGAGTTGTTAAAGGACAGGCTTGTGTATGGTGTTAATAATGCTGCAGTGAGAGAGGTTTTGTTTCGTGACCGTGATTTGACGTTAAGCAAAGCCATAGAGATTTGTGAAATCCATGAGCTCACAGAAAGGCACACTTATGTGTGATAAGAGCATGGTTTCAACAGCCTGTAGAGCAAACATAGCATGCAACAAGTGGCAAGCAGAGGCAGGTCTAAGCACATGGCAGCTGTAGCCCATGCAGAGTTTCCTGGGGAGGACTCGTAGCTTTGTAGCAAGTTCCAAGACTAGCTCAGTAAAAAGAGCATGCTCAGTGCAGTATAAGGATTAGTCAGCAAAACCCAAGTCAAGTCTTAACTGTTGTAATTGTGGTGCCAGTCAGGAGTCTAAAAGAGAGAGGTGCTTAGCATTTGGTCAGCAATGCCACAAGTGTGAAAAATGTAATCACTTTCAAAAGTTTCGTAAATCAAGCGAGCCTCATTCAGTTACTAAGAAATGTCATTCAGAAAAGCAAGTTGATCATGTAGAGAAGTGTAACCCTTTCTATGTAGATGGTGCATCAGTGGTCCATGAAAAGGTTAATGCAGTAGATTTGCTGGCAAAGAATGAAGTATTTTGATAAATGGTAAACACACACAGAGCTCAATGTAGACACTGCTTCAAAGTAGTATAATGTCAGCAGAATATTAATTGGGGGCTGGTGAGCAGTTTAATTTGGTTAATTATGTGAAGCTTGTTGCTTATGGAGGTGAAGGGATTCAAACCAAAGGCTCAGTAGTGCTTTCATGCTGTTCAGCTGCGAACAGTTACAGCTTGCAATTTTATGTAGTCTGAAGACCTGTGCAGTCATTAGGTCTCGAAGATAGTTTTAGAATGAAACTGCTTTCTTTTACCAAAGAAGTCCATCATGTAAACACATGCCCCAGTTCCAGGCTTGCTGATGCTATTTTCTCAGAGTATGCTTATGATTTCAATAAGAAGTTAGGCAAACTTCCAGTTGTGTACTCCATGAAAGTAGACCCCAGAGGTCAGACCAGCAAGGAGAGTTCCAGTAGCTATGCAAGACAAAGTCAATGTCCAGTTAGACAAAATGGTGCAGCAAGGTGTGATTTGTCCACAGAACTAATTGAGTGGGTGTCTTCCATGTTAGCTGCTCATAAGAAAAATTCAGATGAAATCAGAATATGGATTGACCCAAGCAATTTGAATGAGGCATTAAAAAGACCTCATCATCCTGTGCGTACAGTCGAGGAAATTGCCACGCTCATGCCAAATGCCACTGTTTTTTTCTGTCTTGGATACAGAGAGTTCATTTTGGCAAGTAATGCTTGATCACAGATCTTCACTACAGATTTCTCAGGATACCTTTTGGAATAAATTCTGGCAGTGACGTCTTTCAGCATGCAGTTGAGCAATTTTTTTCAGGCTACTCGTGTGCAATAATAGTTGATGTACTGGTTTAGAGGTACTGGTGAAGCAGAGCATGACAGAAACCTCAAGAAAGTTCTGACAGAGCACGTAAAGTGAATTTTTAAAGCTCAGTCCTCTGAAATGCAAATTCAGACTACCAGACGTTAACTTATGTAGGTCATTTATTTGCCAGCACAGGCTTACAACCAGATCCTTCTAAACAAGCAGCCATTCTTGAGATGCCAACTCCAGACAATGTCCAAACCCTTCTGTGTTTTCTTGGTATGGTTAACTATTTGGGCAAATTTATCCCTGACTTTAGTGAGTTATCAGTGCCTTTAAGAGAGCTGACACACAAAAATGTTGCCTGGTCCTGGTTAGAACACCAGCAGAGAGCATTTGATAACCCCAAACAGCAAATTGCCAATCCATCTACATTAAGCTACTATGATGTCCACACACCAGTAGTTCTTTCCTGTAATGCTTCAAAGTTCGGTCTTGGTGCAGATCTGTTGCCTATTCATCTAAAACCCAACCTGAGATGTAGTGTACTGAAACTGAGAAGGAACTTTTGGCAGTTGTGTTCAAAAGTCCCACGATTATATTTATGGCTGAGCTATCCAGATAGAAACTGACCATCAACCTCTAGTCACTATTTTAAAGAAGCCTATCCATTCATCTCCAGCAAGACTACAAAGAATGATGCACAAATTGCAGAAGTAAAATTTCAAAATGGTCTATACAAAAGGCAAACTTCTGGCTGATACCTTATCCAGATCGTCCAGAAATACCACGGAACAGCTTGATGCAGATAATTTTGACTGAAGTGCGTAATTTTTCTGCCATGAGACTTGAGCTGAGAAGTCATAACAAAGACTGATCCAAATTTGCAAAAGCTCCACCACTTCATCAGTGTAGGATGGCCATCAAAGCAATCCTGTGTACTACCAGAAGTACAGTCTTTCTTTGTATACAGAGATGAGGTGCTGATGGAAGATGGTATCATTTTCAAAGGTCCAAAAGGTGTTGTTCCTTACAACATGAATCTATTCAGATTTTGCATTGTGGCCACCCAGGTTCTGATTCTATCAAAAGAAGGGTGAGCGGACTAGTATTTTGGCCTTCTCTGTTGAAAGACATGATAAAGTGCTTTCTTCAGTGTGCAACAGTACTAAGCCGCATTTGCAAAAAGAGCCACTTCATCTAAGCCAAATTCCTGAACTGCCTTGGTCAACAGTAGCCACTGACATATTTTTGAGTGGAACAGTCAGCATTACTCTTATTCAAACTGGTTTGAGATCTATTTGATACCTATCCTAACGTCCAGTGCTGTTATTATGGAGATGAAATGTAATTTCTCAGTCCATGGTAGTCCACACAGTTATTTCTGACAATGGTTCTCTTTGTCGATTGTGTGAGATTTGCAAAAGAGTTGGACTTTGTCCAGGTTACTAGAAACGGCCTTGCTGAACATGCAGTACAGAGTGTAAAGCAATTACTAGAGATGTCAAAGCATGACAATACCGATATCTTCTTGAATTTACTCAGTCTCAGAAATATACCCAGTAATGACATACTTGACTGGACCTGCTCAGCTACCTTTATCTAGGCAAACCAGCGCAACCTTGCCCTAGTTCTAGTTTGTTGGTGCCTAATGCTAAAAACAACAGAGCAATCAAAGCCCAACTTTTTAAACAAGCGTTCTCAGAAGTCCAGCTGTGATAAAAAGAGCAGATTTCTCCGTCTGTTAAAAGGAGAGACAGTGAGGATGCAAATGGTGAAAGGCTTTGATCGAATTGGTTAAGTGAGAGGTATATGTGCCGAGCCAAGATCCTACTTAGTGTTATCTGAGGGTATAGAATACAGGAGAAACCGCAGACATCTTCCTTTATCAGAAATGATATTGCAGCATCGTACCTGTAGCTCTTAAAGCAACCTTGACAATGTTCATACCGAGGAACATGTCTGTGTATACATTCCCGTTCCTGATGATGTCCCAGTTGTCCCCAAAGTTGCACATTCTGTGAAGACAATCCCTGTTGCTAGATCCAGTTCTGACTTTGTGTTACACAATCAGGTCGTTTTTCTAGGTCTAGTGTAAAATACACAGCAACCTGGACATGATTGTTTTGTGTGCGTCTTATTTTGTATGATTGCATGTCAAATTAGTTCTGTATAATTCAATGTCCAGAGATCACTTCTGATATTATTGAATTACTGTCATTTCGTATATGAATCATTTCTCAGAGGGAGGATGTAGATCAGAATGTGTGCATGTACCTTTAAGAAGCATTTCTAGATGCAAGCACGTGCAGGCAGCAGTGCCATTTTGAGGAAACAGAGTGTTAACTTGTATGAGCGTGGTAGTCGGTCTTTTATACGTTTAAGTTTACATTACAAAGCCTCATTCCTAATATGTTTGCCTGTAGTAAAGCTACTTGAACTGAACCCACAACTGCTTGTCTGTTTTATTCTGACCAGATGAGCTGCAGTCGTCTTCTTTCGGCTTTTCCTAATTAGGGGTCACCACAGCGGATTGCCTGTCCACTCATGATTGGCAGTGGCGTTTTTACGGTGTCAGCCCGACACCCAACATTCCACAGAAGGCGCACACACGCATGCACTCGCACCAAGGGCCAATTTAGTGTGTTCAGTCCACCTACAGCATGTCTGTGGGATGTGGGAGGAAACTGGAGCACCCGGAGGAAACCCACGCAACCACATGGAGGACATGCAAACTCCGCACAGAAGGCACCCCAGCCAAGAATCGAACCGGAGAACCCTTTGCTGTGAGGCGACAACACTAACCGCTGCACCACCGTGGGCCGCCCCTCAACCAGATGAGCCGCAGTATGGGTTTGTCATTACATTTTGTATAGGTTTTAGAGGTGCTGTGATGAATTCTCTGATTTATATCCTAGGGTCATCATCTCCTCTAATCAGCTGCAGGAATACTGTCAGTCTGTTTGTTCAGGGAATGGCCAAATGTCTCTGTGGTTGAAGTCATACCTCCAAACCGTACCAAATTACTCTGTTTTTACCAAGTTTTGGGGTCCAAATAATGGGGTGCCACGATTCTCGAGTGGCACCCCTTCATTACCGACTTTTTCCCCCAGCATTTATTTTATTTTTAATTTATTTTCCTGTTTTTGAGCCGTCATCACGTGCGTGATGTCAGCTCCGTCGCGGCTACCAGCCTGTCAGAATTGAGCTCAGTGCACACACTTCTGGCTGGCTCACTTTGAATTGGACACAAGTGGGAAACTCATTTGCGAGCTGGTTAGATGGAAAGTCCTTCTTTTTTTGTTTGGCTGCGAGCTGGTTAGATGGAAAGTCCTTCGGCTGCACTTGCAAGCGGTCCGGTCCAGGGTGAAACGGATCTGGCAAATGAACTACATTCTGAACGGAGCGTCCGGTCCAGGGTGAAATCTGGCTGACATTTATTTCTGAATGGATTTAATTTCAAGAGCGGGAAATCCAGGGTGAAACGAACGAAGTAGGAACATTTCAGTTATGTTGAACGGAGTGGTGTGTGTGTGTGTGTGTGTGTGTGTGTGTGTGTGTGTGTGTGTGTGTGTGTGTGTACACTGACTTGCACAATGTGGGACAAGTCTTAATGCCACCCTTATCTGTACTAAATGCAAGATTCTGACTGACTTCATTGGAAAACTTTTTTGCGTTCCCAGCATTGGATTAGGAACCTTCAGATGTTCTTCGTTCCCCATTGCTGCAGTCCTAACTATTGGGTATAGTCCGCATCCAGTCGGCCCGAATACCAGAGTATAAGGCTGACGTCGGTCAGGGCGCATTAGACTGACGTCAGTACGTCAGGGTACTAATGCGCATGACCGACGTCATATCCTCAGTCTTTTTTGCCGCATGGTCCGATGCAGAAGCAGTTTTGCGAGTGCAGGTTGGCGTTCTGAAATATTTCCGAAACCGGAGTTTCAGACCGAAACAGAGTTGGCTAAGTACCCCGTTGGGGGACATTTTGTTTTTTCTTGCCTCAGTATTTTACCGGATGTCAGAAAAAGTGAATAACTGTATTTCTTGTGGGAAACAGATACCTCATAGGGATTACCATACCTTGTGTATACCTTGTTTAGGGCCTGAGCACGACGTTGTTGGTTGCCGCTCTTGTGCTAGGTTTAACAAACGCACTAGTAAGAGGAGGTTAGACTGTGCCAGGTTAGTGTTTGGGAAGCGTTGCAATTATAAAATGCCGTCGGATGCTCCGACGTCCGCTTCGTCCAAGAAGCGCAAGGACAAAACAGCGAAGCCTAGGGTTGATGAACCGGCAGTCCCGGACGTCGGTTCTTTAGAAGGCTCAGTGGAGCCAGAGGTTTTGCCAGGAGTTTCCATGGAGTCCCAGGCAGAAACTTTACTGTTACAGGATGTGCCTTCTCAGGAGGTAGGCCAGGCTGAGGGGCCTTCTCAGGTGACTGTTCTTCCCTCTCTTCCCAAGGTAGTTAGAGCCTCTCCTTCTGTTGCCAAAACTTCTTTGAGAGGTAGGCCTAGTTCAGCTTCAGTGGGGGCTTCTCCTAGCATTTCGGGTTCTGTACCTAAGAAACATATGCTTAAAATGGCAGAAGATTTGATTACTATGATTAGAGGTTCTATGCCCCGCCTGATAAGAGGCCTAGGGTGGAACCGGAGTTTGATAGTTTTGAACAGTGTTCAGAGGCTTCAGAGTCTTCTGGAAGACTTGCAGGAGTATCCTACTTATTCTGATTCTGATGTGGATGATTCCACTCCTACAGCTTCTCCTCCTGAGGATTTCTCATTTTCAGAGACTCTGCATTCCATGAGGGAGCACTTTAAATGGGAAGGCCAGGATTACTCTGATTCCAGGAAAAGGCTTAGGGAATTCTTGTTTTACCCCAGCATAGGCCCTTAGCTATTCCTCCTGTGTTGAATGTGGTGGAAGATGTTTTGCAGAGGCTTCCCTGAACCCTGACTCTTTGCCTCCTGCTCCTGTTAAGCCTGATAGGTATTATAGGGTGCCCGAAGCTCATAAGTATTTGTTTAAGAGTCCTAGGGCGGACCCAGAAACTATTTCTCAAGGGCCTAAAGGTGTTAAAGCTTCTGTGGTTAAAAATCCGGTTCCCACTGATAAAGAGGCAAGGGCTTTGGATAGGTGGGGAAAGAAAGTGTATACTTCTTCCACTCTAGCCATGAGAGCTTTGAATTGTCAGTTTCACATGCTAAAATATCAGAATTATCTCCTTTCACAATTGAAATCTAAGGTGGATGCTTTGGCGGAAGGTATTGAGTGTAAAGAGTTGCTGGATTTGGTTCATGTGTCTGAACAAGTGGGTAAGCATTCTTTGCAATGTGGTTTTGATGCTGTTCAGGCCTCCTCGAGGGTGGCTGCTACCAGTTCTGTTCTTCGCAGGCATGCCTGGTTGAAGGATCAGATTTTAGCTGAGCATGTTAAGACAAGGATTTTGGATGCTCCTTTACAGTCTGATGTGTTGTTTGGATCGCCTGTGGAAGCAGTTTTAAAGAAAATGGAGGACAAAGCTAAGTCTATGCAAACTGTTAAAGATTTTTGCAGGTGCAGCCACCAAGTTTAGTAGAAATTGGCCTGCTAAGGGGTGGACATATCCTGCTTATGATTCCCAGTCTAGGGGTAGGTCTAGACGTGGTAGGGGCAGGGCTCAAGGTTCTTTTAGGCCTAGAACAGGGAGTTCACCTGCTCAGACTTCTGGTGAGGGCAGGGGTCAGTCCTTTCGTAAACAGACCCAATGACCTGTCTTTTCAGCTGCCAGTAGATTCCCGTCTGGCAGCTCCTTTGGGAGGAAGACTGTCTCTTTTCAAAGAAAATTGGGATTTAATTACTCAAGACAAATGGGTGTTGGATATCATTCACCACGGTTACAGATTTTATTTCCATACGATGCCCCTTTCAAAGGCATGCCAGACGTTCCTCCTACACAAAGAAAAGAGGCTCACAAGCAAGTTTCTCAGTTACTCCAGATAGGGGCCATTCAGCCAGTCCCTGTATCAGAAAGGGGCCTAGGATTTTATTCTCGCCTGTTCCTAGTACCAAAGAAGGGGAACACGTGGAGACCAATTTTGGATTTATCTCTCCTCAACACGTTTTGGACATTCCCAAGTTCAAGATGTTGGCGCTACAACAGCTTTTACCTCTGCTGGGCAAAGATCACTGGATGGTAACTTTAGATCTCAAGGAAGCTTACCTTCATGTGCCTATAAGGCTAAGTTGCAGGAAGTATCTGCGGTTTCGAGCTGGAAATTCTCATTATCAGTTCTCTGCATTGCCCTTTGGCTTATCTACTGCCCAGAGTATTCACAAAGGTTCTGGCTCCAGTGATAGCTTACTTCAGGCTTCAAGGAATTCAAATCTATCCTTATTTGGACGACTGCCTGATTCTGGCTCAAGAAAAGGAAGACCTTCTACAGCATCTGGAACATGTCATAGCAGTGCTAAGATGCCTAGGGTATTCTGTGCTCGAAATAAAGTCCAGTCTAGTACCCTCTCAAGACATGTGCTTTCTGGGTGTGAGACTGAATACAGCAGCCCAGATGGCCTTTTAACCCCGGACAAACAAAAGAGTCTATCACTTTACTTCCATCAACTATCTCATCAGTCCGTGCTGACTGCAAGGACAGTCCTTCAAGCATTAGGGTTCATGGCATCTTGTATTCTGGTGCTTCCCAATGCCAAACTGCATATGAGGAAGCTACAATGGTATCTCAAAATGTATGGACACAGCACTGCCAGGATTTGGACACTGTCATTCAAATAATACCTTGCCTTCAAAAAGAATTTTTGTGGTGGGCTCAGGAATGTCACCTAAACAAGGGACTCTCTGTGACCCGGCCAGAGGCGAGTCAGATCTTAACGACAGATGCCTCGGACATTGCTTGGGAGCTCATCTAAATGGAAAGTGGATACAAGACAAGTGGCCTGCCAGACTACAGCATCTACATATCAACATGAAGGAGATGTTAGCAGTCCAGTTTGCATTAATGGCTTTCAAGGAGTTACTTCTTCCAGGGCAGGTGTTGATTCTAACAGACAACACAACTGTCATGTGGTACATCAACAAGCAAGGGGAACACATTCTTATCCTTTATGCAGGCAAGCAATGATTTTATGGGAGACTGCGCTAAGCTTGCAATTAACTCTTCAGGCAAGGTTTCTGCCGAGCACAGAACTCCTTAGCAGATGTGTTAAGCAGACAAATCATGGATCCCCACGAGTGGAAACTGGATCTTCATGTATTTCAAAACTGACAGTGTCATGGGGAACTCCAGACATAGATCTGTTCGCTTCTCCACTAAACCACCAGCTGCCACAGTATTGCACAAAGGGGTTTCATCACACAGCTTGGAAAGTGGATGCTCTGTCTTTCAGTTGGAAAAACCTTCATGTGTATGCCTTTCCTCCTCTGCCTCTTCTTCCAAAGGTACTATTAAAGGTCAGGCAAGACAGGCCAAGGATGATTTTGATAGCTCCAGATTGGCCTCGGCAACACTGGTACCCACTACTACGGAGTCTGGTAAGGAAGCCTCCATGGCCCTTACCTCTGATTCCTCATCTGTTATCTCAGAAGGATGGTCATCTGCTCAATGTCAAGCTTCACTCTCTTCATCTAACAGCCTGGCATCTTCTGTGTTGAAACACAGCAGGTCTCAACTTCCTCAACAAGTTTTAAATGTGATTATGGAAGCTAGAAGACCTAGTACAAGGAAAGTGTACGCAGAAAAATGGAAGAGATTCTTATTTTGGAGTACAGCAAAGAATTTGCAGGTTTCTGAGCCTAATTTGAGTGTGGCTCTTCAATACCTTACTGAGTTACTGGACAAAGGTTTGTCCTTCTCTTCCATTAAGATTCATGCTGCAGCAATTTCAGCTCACTATGATTGTGACCCACCATTGTTTTCGCATCCTTTGTTCAGGCAGTTTCTTAGAGGGGCAAAGAATATAAGACCCCCACGTAGAGCTCCTACTCCTGCTTGGGATCTCAATTTTGTGTTGGAAAAACTTACTCTACAACCTTTTGAGCCTCAGCTACTGCTGAATTGAAATACTTGTCTTGGAAGACTGCTTTTCTGTTGGCTATTACTTCTGCAAGAAGGGTGTCTGAGTTGCAGGCCCTTATGGCAGTAGAGCCATTTTTGATTTTCCATAAGGATAGGGTATCATTACGTACTAATCCTTCCTTTATGCCTAAGGTGGTTTCTAGTGTGGCTTTAAACCAAACTATTCATTTGCCTACTTTTTATGCAGATCCCCAAAATAAAGGGGAAAAGATTTTGCACACTTTAGATGTACACAGGCAATTGCGTTATTATTTAAGCAGGACTAAGGATTTTAGGCAGTCTCAGCAGTTGTTTGTTTCTTTTGCTTTGAGTTCACAGGGCAAGCCTGTGTCAAAACAAACTCTTTCTAGGTGGATTGGCTTTTGCATTGCATTTTGTTATTCCCATCATGGCAAGGAGATTCCAGCTGGGATTAGGCCTCATTCCACTAGGGCTACTGCCACTTCAACAGCATTTCTAAGGGGGGTGGCAACTAAGGATATTTTGGAAGCAGCTACTTGGAGTTCAGTGCATACTTTCTCTAAGCATTATCACCTACCTATCTATTCTAAGTCTAGGGCTGGTTTTGCCACAGCTGTTTTGCAAGGCATGTTGTCAGCTCCTGCTTCTTTATGATTTGCCAGCCTCCCTTACCTCTGCTTTGGGATTCTACCCAATAGTTAGGACTGCAGCAATGGGGAACGAAGAACATAGTACAGTTTTGTACCTACCATAAATGTAGATGTTCGAGGATCCCATTGCTGCAGTCCAATCCTCCCTCCTTCCCCTCTGTGTTTAGGGGTGGTTGTGTAGGTGAGGTTACATGCTTATATATATTTTTTGTATATATTCTTGTATATATGGTACATATTTTTGGTGCAGGTATTTTGGGCCTTGTCTTTTTAGGATCTTCTGACATCTGGGGCAAGAAAAGACTGAGGATATGACGTCGGTCATGCGCATTAGTACCCTGACGTACTGACGTCAGTCTAATGCGCCCTGACCGACGTCAGCCTTATACTCTGGTATTCGGGCCGACTGGATGCGGACTATACCCAATAGTTAGGACTGCAGCAATGGGATCCTCGAACATCTACATTTATGGTAGGTACAAAACTGTACTTTTCATTTGTGATAACCTCAGTGCTTGACCCTCCCTTTTCAGTCGTGCACAGTAAAGGCTGTTTGTTGTTTAAGTTAATCCTTAAGCAGAATGACCCGTAGAAATTCTGGCCAACAACTGTGTAATTTTAACTTTTTTCCATGTGGCATCAGTCCACAAGCAATGTTCTGCTGCTACCATCTTGGCTGGAAGTCTTCTCATCTCTTATTTGAACCCATCACATTTTCCCAGACTTGATGCTTGAGCACTCAAGAAACAAACAAACAAAAAAACTAAATACATTTTTAAACTGCCCGTCCCCTTTTAAGGTACAACAGACTCTCCAAACTATATACAATTTCCAGTAAGGAAATCTACCTCTAAAAATAGGAAGAGCAGCTGCAAATTAACAGCAATACCCACAGGTATTACCTATTCTAAAGTTAACATTAACCCTGCGCATATTAGAACAACATGTATTCCAACTTATTCAGACTGCCATTTGTTATTCAACTGTTATTCTTCTACCAGACGTGAAAAACACTTTGTATGCTTTTAGTAAAGATTAAATGTTACTGTTAAGAAAAAGTACACTGGCTAAACAAACTTTAAATAGTGCGCTGTTGTGCCTAAATAGTGCACTGTTATGCCTACTTCATTAAAGTGCTAGGGTTTCTGTGGAAGCAATTGCTTGTATAATTATTCACTTCCCACACTTCGAAACTTCATTTTTTATTTTTTCACTGAGCTGTTTGCCAGTACCCCTTTAAAAGTCAATTACCTTATAGCTTGCAGATCACCAAAAAAGATCACTCAGAAAACATGGTTCAGATTGTTCATAATTAACTGCCTGCATCTGCAGGCTGTTTGTCTTCATTCAAAAGCAAATGCTGGTGTAAAACCTAGCTCATTACTTCACAAATACAAGAAAGAACTACCATTTTCATGTATTTACTTCTACTTAAAAAGTTGTGCTTAGTTTAAACTAAGGGACGTTGATCTAGGCATCCACTTGCATAAAAACAGAAGTTTGTTTTTATTCTGTATGCAATATGATCAGTACATATTTATATGCCCCAGTAGCCAAAAACCGCATTATTTTGCCATCAACTCACCTCTTTCCAGTCTTTCTTTTCTTGCTGCAGTGTAAAGCAACTGGAGTACTTCATTAACTTAATACCAATAGCCTAATCATCAGGAACTGATAACCCCCCCACACACACACACACACACACACACACCTCACATTTAAAATATCTGTAACTGCTATAAAGAACTAATTTATAATGACGACAAAATGTTTAGTACATATCAGGAAATATTAAGAATGAAGATTTTCACTTTTCAGTCACTTTTCCAACAAGACATTGTCCTCGAGCAGTCAAAACTAACCTGGCTGATGAACTATGTTCTGAACGGAGGGTCCGGTCCAGGGTGAAGACTGTCTGACATTTATTTCTAAACAGAGTTAGTTTCAAGAGCGTGAAGTCCAGGGTGAAACGAACGAAGTAGGAACATTTAATTTATTCTAAGTCCCTAGCCGCCACTTCTGAATTTGTGCCCTGTATATTTGATCTATTCCTCATAAAAATCTGTGGTTTTCAGGATTTTTGTGGCAAATCACTAAAGGATTGAATTCACTAAATAATGGCAGGCATTTGAATTCCAGACTTCATAGTTTTCAGAAAATAAATGGCAGCACAAAACCTGTTGTTCTAGCAATTTTCTAAGTTTAGAAGAATAGTATTTGAAATGTGTCCTTATTTTGGGGATTTATTCCCCCATTATTGGCTTTGTCCAGGTTTTTTGTGCTATGAGGTTGAGAGCTGTGGTGAGAAATGAGAACTGAATTCACTAAATGTTAGCCATTTAAGTTTTAGTCTTCCTATCTTTCAGGAAACTGCTGATTTGGCGTAGTGGTATGTTGCTCTGACTATAGTGCAACAGGGTCCTGGGTTCAAGGCTTGGCAGTGAAATGCATCGTGGTAACACAACATTTTATTCTAGCAACTTTCCAAAATGTTTGCCCCCCCCCACAACATGAACGTGAGTACAAGAAGCTGTGCAAGATACCTATGGCTTACACTACTGTCATATATGTGTATGTGTATATATATATATATATATATATATATATATATATATATATATATATATATATATATATATATATATATAGTGTGTGTGTGTGTGTGTGTGTATATATATATATATATATATATATATATATATATATATATATGTATATATATATATATATATATATATATATATATATATACATATGTATATATATATATATATATATATATATATATATATATATATTGTGTGTGTGCGAGTGGAAGTAGACTTTTATGATGGACATGTTCTGAACTGAGCAGTTTTGTCATTATTGGTTCATGCATTTTATTTCATTGCCTGCTGGAAAAATGTTCAAACAATAAATTTAGAATGCTCTCTGTCTAACAAGTGTGCTCTATTATACAAGGAATATAATTTAATAAAGTCAGGAAGGTGTATCAAAGAACACATGAATGTTTCTTGTTTTGTGTGCAATGGGTCACTGAATTGAAAACAGCCCAAAGGTAATCTTTATCCACCACTGGTCAGATGCATTTTCTTTGGATGTAGTGTTGGTTTCAGTGCTGTTTTAATGAATGTGAGTTTCAAGGGCAGAGAAGTTTTAATGCAAAGTCTGTTTTCATTGTGAGACCATATTGCTTTGTTTAGCAGTTGTCTATTAGTGTTCGTGTATTGTGCTATAAAATGTAAAAATAAATCCAAATTATCATTGTAGAAGTAAAACAGTATGCACACATTTGTGTTTATGGTAAATGTTGCGAAATAGGTAGAGGGACATTGGAACGACTGCAGTGGGACTCTCCTGCCATATTTTGGTTGTCTGTTCTTCAGTTTACGTTTGAAAGTTGGTATCCGACAATACCATTGGAGTGGGCGGGGTTACGTAATTATGTATGTAAATTTGATGGTAATCAGCATACAGATTTGTACCTATTTTTCATGGTCCTTGTCCAGATTTTTGAAGTTTCCAGGTTGAGAGGTATGGTTGAAGTACAAGAGTGGTCTGTGTGTGTGGCAGGGTTCTGAATGGACTCGTAGGAGCTGAGTGGCTAGTAGTAGTTGTGGGAAGGTCTGCAAAATTCTGGGCGAGAGTCAGATGCTGAGAATTCTGGTATTGTATTGGCCTAGTGGGACTAACTCTGTTAACAAGTGTAAATAAATAACTACGTTTTGCATTCCAGTTGTGATACTTCCACTTTTTAAGTACATTCTGATGAGCTACTTGCAGATCATTGGTCTCTCTAAGATATCTTTCAGTTTGTTAGCAGTCCAGTTCCCCTCTTAAAATATTTTTTCTGCATCCATTTTCTCTAGTGTTGCATTAAACTCTACACAGCCAAACATACTGCGTTCTTACATACTCTAGCTTTAGATGCAACCCACCTCACCAAAATACTTGTACACCGTGCACTAAGTCTCACAGCTGTGCTGTTTCATGTGAGAGTTTTGAAATAATGCACCAAGTTCACAACTGGTATGAAAGAAGAAGTGGTGATTTGCTCACAACTTTCTGAACATATAAGCAACCCCTGCCATGCTGTGCACATGCATATAGCTCTCAGCTCCCTGAACATACAGCACCCAGCTTAATGTACTCGTGCATACACTGCACACACTGGCAGAACCCGTTATTTGATGCGAGGGTTTTGTTCCATCATACTGATGCCTAATAGGTAAAGCAGCTTTCAGCTTCCATCACAGCACTTGCATCACAGTCACAAAGCATTTTGCACTTACCTCCAGCATACAGAACATTACATAAACACTATACCTTCATTATGTACACAGCACTGTTCGATATATACTCATACTTGGGATTTTGCACTCTTCGCTTTTCCCATGTTGTACAACTTGTGGTGTAGTGTTTTCCATCAGTGTAGTGTTTTCCAGCCTTCGACATTAACAGTGTGTTGTACATCTGTCCAGTCTTTTTTTGTTTGTTTGTTTTTTTCTTGCTTTTGTATGCTAACCTTGATCATAGGAACTTACTAAGCTATTGGCCCTGAGGCCCTTATAAGCCCAGTGAAGAGTTTAGCCCATGTTTAGACAAATTGGCATGTTTCTTTTTCCAAAGAAAAATACTATTTCCTCCTTACTGTTCAGAGTTATTAATTTGGAGATTACCTAGTGAAGAGGGTTTGGTGCATCTTCTGTGTCTTCAACGTTTTACTTACTTTTGGTATCTTATCTTTCTTAGACTGTGTAGTTGAGGCTGCCTCCCAGGGAACAGCTTCAGGACTGATTCTTGAATATAGCAGATAACTTGCTGTCTACTAAGTTTGACTTTTTTTTCATCTCAGACTAAGCCCCAATTCATTTTTTATTAGATACTCGGAATAATAAATACACTGTTGCTCTGATTTATGTAGCCTTGATGGTGTGTTATTTTGCATACAATAGTTTTTAAATAATTCCTTAATTTAAGAATTACATGTACCATAATAAAGGGTTTCCCATCTGTTGAGTTTCTTGAGTCCTTTAATGCAGATGGCTGCATGATCCCAGGCAGTTTCTTCAGGAGTTTTTGGAGCAGACCTGGTTTACACTTGAAGAGCTTTAAAGCAAGTCTCCTGTTTGTAAAGAATAGTGTTGTATTTCCTTAAGGAGAGAGGAGGTTGCCATCACATTACTGAGAGTATTCACTGTATGAAACCGTAGATAGTGACTCTTATGGCCATGCTGCAGCAGGGTACATAGATGATATAACTGAACACAACTGATACTTTTCAGTACATAAGCAGCTGGAGACCTAATGGTCGGTTGTTTGATTTACTCTGGATGGGCTCCACTTTCAGTACACATTGTAATCCCTCTACACCCATAATGCTTTGTCAAGGTGCTCTGTCTGGTAGTAGAGGTCTTGTAGGGGAAGGGATTCCTAGTGTTCCCCTATCTTGGATGATGGATTTCTGTGTGTCCTATCAAGGAATTCCTGGTACTGGCCCTTAGGAATACTTTTGGGTGGCAGGTTCTTTGATTAATTGATTAATCATAAACTAAGTGAAGTTCTTGTACTAGCACAGAAGGTTTCTTTTATTGGGGGATATTTAGGTACTCTGCATAGAATTTATGACTTGGCAGCTTGATTGTATAGGCAGAGGTAAGTGGAACTCCAAAGCACTTTTGTTGCGCTTGGATCTCACTGCTGTGTTTATAGTAGTATTTAATGTCCGACAATGCATTTGCTACAGTGGACATTGAGATGTTGATTGCTGCACTGTTACCACATCCTCTCAAATTATTAGCAGGCTGTGCAGTGGTGGACTTTTGTGAAGACTATCTGTGGGAATATTACATTCTTCATATAAACCAGAGCCTAATGAAAAGTGCTTTGTTGATTTGATAGGACGCCCAACTGACCTACTCCTTTACGGGGATTATGCTCTTTGCCTTTCAGGCTCTGGAAAGGTGTGATGACTAGAGTTCCTTCTGCTTCAGTTAGTATACCAGCCCATAGTACGGTATATGAACAAGTAAGACGACATATGCTCCACTCCTCTGTGTAGTGGCAAGTACTGATGTGACCATGGGTCATAAACTGTGATGGCACTCTTACTGTTCCTTACATCCCTGAAAAAAAAGTGAATGTGAAGGTAGACTGTGTAAAATGCACTTGCAGTCCCTTAATGTAACTGGGTATAATGAAGTCTTGTGTGGTCACGAATATGAAGACATACCTGGCAAAATGTGTTTTTCTCCCATTTCTTCTTGGCTCACCAAAACAATAGAGTGTTGATGGTAGGTGCTTTCTCTTTTCCATAGCAAGGATCCTTGTATAATTTTCTACCTTCTCTTTGATTCCACTCCTGCTAGCAAAATTGAGAGTTTTAACGCCAAGACTCATAATTGTTGACACATTGCTTGCCAATTAGTGAATAATTTTAGGATGTTGTGTACCTGGTAGTACAAGAACTTATTTTAACACAAACTTTAGAATTACTTTCCATTGTGGTAATGGCCAGGTGCCATTTCTGTTCTGGTTGCACTTGAAGAACCACCTTCCAGTAGAGACCTCATTGTTGTCCGAAGCTGTCAGAAAGCCTCCCATTCATGGGACTTGTCTAGGTAATCAGACAAAGACATTTTGTTCGAGTTGCACTGCAGTGTCACAGCTGTCATTTGGAAAGTGTTTGACTTAATTCAGGCTCCTCTTAGTTTGATTTTGGGTATTCCATTGTTAGTGGTACACATTCCATCATTTTAGCACATCATAACTGTATGGCAGAAGTGGCCCAGCACCATTTTCTGAAATGGTTAACAAGGGTCTGTATTGTTGGCAGCATACTGAAAAAAAAAATGTTCTTCCGACTAATTTCATTGTTTATATGCTCACCAAATTCCTCAAGCGAGCTGGGTCTGCACAACTGTAGTTGGTCTGTCAAAAAATACCATTACCTCTTGCATGCGAGATTAATTTGCATTATATTTGCTTGACTAGTCTGCCATTTAAGTACTCTTAACATTCTGTTCCCCCCATATGCTTTCACCATGTCACCTCTGGATTCCCTATCCATTGCCAATTCAGTGGTTATGCAGTCATCTCTTGTGAAAAACTTTTGAATGGTAATTTAGTCCCTTCACTCTGTTGCTTGTGTATCCCTTATTCCCAATCTCCTCCTTGTTCATGTTGACCCCTTAATATCTCCCTGTCATGATCTTGTGCACTAATATCATGTGCCCTTGCTCCCCTCCCACTCTCTTCTGCTCTTAATTGAAAAGAGTGCTTGCTCCTTTAGTCCTTATTGATATAGTTCTCCTTTCATCCTATAAGTCTTTCTGGTGGCTTTCTCCCAGACTCTTTCCAGCATCTTAATGTCTTTTTCCTTGTATTTGCACAGTGCATGATCTATTTTTCATTGTATGTGCACAGTGCTTTAAGGTGTGGTCTGACCGAACACATTGTAGTGGAAGCATTATATCTTTACCTCTAGAATCTTTCTACTTCAACACCTGTCTGCTTCTTCACTGCCTTCTCACTCTGCTCTTGTGGTCAAACACCTACTGATTCTTTTTCCATTTCACTCCTCCCAGCTGATTCTTCTCACTAGGGTTGTGGTGACCCAGATACAGTGCTGTGTATTAATTCGCAGTAAACCTCAACTGCTACTCTCTTGCCCATTGTCACCCCTTTTCAGATCCTTCCTTAGATCTGCATCCCCCCCCCCCCCAAGTCTTCACTGCTGCACTCATCAGCAAACCGGTTGATACTATTCCTTATTCCCCTCTGATATGACTGAAGAGCACTGTACTTGGGCCAGAACACTGTTATGTTTAACTAGTTAATTTATTAATTCCAGATATTGTCTCACTCCCCACAATACTTGGTTGTGCCATGCAGCAATCCAGTAACTTCATCTTGATCGTGTCCCCAAGTCCGTCGCCTTTGTGGGGTCAAGTCAGAGGTGCTTAAGTCAATTTAGACTGTCAGCTGAAGTGCTTCTCTGCCAGTTTCCTCATCATAACGCTGATTCAGGTTTGAGAGACGGCACCGCCCGGTCTTGAAACAACCAGTGTTTATTGCTGTCTTGGAGATTGTTGTCCTCTCACACTGCTGCCAGCCTTTGCCTCGGGATTCTTTTTGTGATTCCGAGCCCCCTCCCCAGTCCCTGCTGTTAAGCTACTAGTGAAAAATGACTGCTGCAGGCTGGATTAAGAATATCCATGAACATGCGCCCATTGTTTAAATAGTTTGGCTGTACTCTTGGATGTTCTTCGTCTCACATTGCTGCAGTCATAACCTGTGGGTAGTCCGCTGTCCTCGGTCGGCCCGAATACCAAAGTGTTAGGCTGGCGTCGGTCATGGTCGCTCAGATTTGACATCAGTACGCAGTAGTACTTAAGCGCATGACCAACGCCATATCCTCAGTCTTTCTTGCCGCATGGTCCGAAGCAGAAGCAGCGTTTGCAAGTGCCATTCGGCGTCCTGAAATTTTTGTATTTCGAGTTTCAGACCGAAGACCAAGTTGGGCTAAGTACCCTGTTGGGGAATATTTTTGTCTTTTCTTGCCTCAGTTAATCCGGATGTCAGAAAAAGTTAATAATTGTATTTCTTGTGGGAAACAGATACCTCATAGGGACTACCACTCTCTCTGTATTCCTTGCTTGGGGCCTGAGCACGACGTAGTCGGGTGTCGCTTTTGCGCTAGGTTTAATAAGCGCACCATTAAACGCAGATTAGATTGTGCTCGGCTTGTTTTCGGTAAGCGGTGTAACTACAACATGCCGTCGGATCCTCCGACGCCCGCTACCGCAAAGAAGCGAAAAGATAAATCGTAAGTCTAAGCAGGATGAGTCGTCCATTGCGGACGCCGGCTCTATGGAAACTACGGTTGAATCTGTGGATCCAGCCGAGGTTTCAGCTGAATCACAGGGGGAACCTTTAATTTTACAGGAATTGGCCTCTCAGGAGCTAGGTCAGGCCGAGGGGGCTTCTCAAGTTTCTGTAGTTCCATCATTACAAAAGGTTATTAGGCCTTCTACTTCTGTCACTAAAGGCCCTACTAAAGCTAGACCTGGTCTTTCTGGCACAGGCATCAGTCCTAGTTCTTCGGGCTCTGTTCCTAAAAAACATATGCTGAAAATGGCAGAGGATTTGATTACTTTAATCAGGGGTTCTATGCCCCCTCCAGAAAAGAGGCCTAGGGTGGAGACAGATGTGGAGGGATTGGAGCATTCCTCAGATTACTCTGAGTCTTCAGCTGAGGATATTCAGGATTTTCCTCCCTATTCTGATTCGGATGCAGAGGATTCCTGTCCTTCTGCTTCTCCTCCAGAGGATTTTTCCTTTTCTGAAACCCTGCACTCCATGAGGGAGCATTTTAAGTGGGAAGGTCAGGATTTTTCAGATTCTCGTAAGAGGCTTAGGGAATTTTTGTTTTTGCCACAACATAGACCTTTGGCTATTCCCCCTGTTTTAGATGTTGTTCAGGATGTTTTTTCTGAAGCTTCCCTTAATCCTGATTCTTTACCCCTGCCACTGTCAAGCCAGACAGGTATTACAGAGTTCCAGAGGCTCATAAATATTTGTATAAGAGTCCTAGAGCTGACCTCGAAACTATTAGTCAAGGACCTAAGGGTGTCAGGGCTTCTGTAGTTAAGAATCCAGTACCTCTGGATAAAGATTCTAGGGCTTTGGATAGGTGAGGTAAAAAAGTGTATACCTCCTCCACGCTAGCTATGAGGGCTTTAAATTGCCAGTTTCATATGCTGAAGTATCAGAACTTTCTGTTAAGTCAGTTGAAATTTAAGGTAGATGCTTTAGCTGAGGGTATAGAGTGTAAGGAATTGCAGGACTTAGTTCATGCCTCTGATCAGGTTGGTAAGCATTCCTTGCAGTGTGGCTTTGATGCTCTTCAGGCTTCTTCCAGGGTGGCTGCCACTGGTACAGTTATTCGTAGGCATGCCTGGCTTAAGGATCAAAATTTGTCAGAGCATGTTAAAGCTCGAATTTTGGATGCTCCTCTTCAATGTGAAGTTCTTTTTGGTTCTCATGTGGAGTCAGTTTTGAAGAAAATGGAAGACAAAGCTAAGTCCATGCAGACGGTTAAGGAATTTTTACAAGTGCAGCCCCCCAAGTTTAGCAGAAATTGGCCTGCAAAAGGATGGTCTTACCCTTCTTCCGATTTTCAGTCTAAGGGCAGGTCTAGACGTGGTAGGGGCAGAGCTCATGCTCAGGGTTCTTTCAGACCTAGGACTTGGAGTTCTCCTGCACAATCTTCTGGTGAGGGCAGGGGTCAGCCTTTTCGTAAACAGACCCAATGACCTGTGTCTCCAGTTGCCAGATTCTTCCTGTCTGGCAGCTCCTCTAGGAGGAAAGTTGGCACTTTTCAATCAAAATTGTCTTTTGGTCACCCAGAACAAATGGGTGTTGGACATTATAAATCAAGGCTACAAGTTTTATTTTCACACCTTGCCTCCTTTCAAAGGCATGCCAGATGTACCTACTCAGCAAAGGCTGGAGGCTCTCAAACAGATTTCTTTACTTTTACAAATGGGGGCTATTCAGGTGGTACCTCCGTCAGAAGTAGGCCTAGGATTTTATTCTCGCCTATTCCTTGTGCCAAAGAAAGGAAACACTTGGAGGCCAATTCTGGATTTGTCCATTCTCAATACATACCTAGACATTCCAAAGTTCAAGATGTTAACTTTACAGCAACTTCTGCCTCTGCTAGGCAAAGATCACTGGATGGTAACTCTGGATCTCAAAGAGGCTTATCTTCACATTCCTATCAGGCCCAGCTGCAGGAGATTCCTGCGTTTTTGGGCTGGTACTTTTCATTATCAGTTCTCTGCATTGCCCTTTGGCTTATCTACTGCGCCCAGGGTGTTCACAAAGGTCCTGGCTCCTGTGATAGCCTTCTTAAGACTAAGAGGAATACAAATTTACCCTTATCTGGACGATTGCCTGATTCTTGCTCAAGACAAAGTCAAGTTACTTCAACATCTACAGTATGTGATGGCAGTTTTAAGGTGCCTAGGGTATTCTGTGAACGAAACAAAGTCCAGTCTAGTACCCTGTCAGGACATGTGCTTTCTGGGTGTGAGACTGAATACAGCCTCTCAGATGGCCTTTTTGACCCCGGACAAACAAAGAAAGCTTCACCTATACTTCCAGCAATTATCCCTAATGTCCAGGCTGACTGCAAGGACAGTCCTTCAAGCCTTGGGGTTCATGGCATCTTGCATTCTGGTACTTCCCAATGCTAAACTGCATATGAGGAAGCTGCAATGGTATCTCAAAAGTGTATGGACTCAACACTGCCACGATTTGGACACTGTCATTCAGATAATACCTTGCATCCAGAAGGAATTCTTGTGGTGGGCTCAGGAATGTCACCTAAACAAGGGACTCTCTGTGACCCGTCCAGAGGGCGAGTCGGATCTTAACGACGGATGCCTCAGACTTGGCTTGGGGAGCACACTTCAATGGGAAATGGATTCAAGACACGTGGCCTCCCAGACTACAGCATTTGCATATCAACATGAAGGAGATGCTAGCAGTCCAATTTGCCCTGATGGCTTTCAAGGATCTACTTCAACCGGGACAGGTGTTGATTCAAACAGACAACACAACAGTCATGTGGTACATCAACAAGCAGGGGGGAACCCATTCGTACCCTCTTTGCAGACAAGCTATGATTTTGTGGGAGACTGCTCTGAGTTTGCACATCACTCTTCAAGCACAGTTTCTGCCAGGAGCACAGAACTCCTTAGCAGATGTTTTGAGCAGACAAATTGTGGATCCCCACGAGTGGAAATTGGATCCTCATTTATTCCAACAGTTGACAGTGGCTTGGGGAACTCCAGACATAGATCTGTTCGCTTCTCCACTAAATTTCCAACTGCCAAAATTTTGCACAAAGATGTTTCACCCAAAAGCTTGGAAAGTGGATGCTCTATCTTTCAGTTGGAACAACCTTCACCGTCTATGCTTTCCCTCCTCTGCCTCTCCTTCCCAAGGTGCTCTTGAAAGTCAGACAGGACAAGCCTTGCATGATTCTAATAGCACCAGATTGGCCACGTCAGCACTGGTATCCTCTGCTGAGGAGTTTAGTACAGGAGCCTCCTTGGCCTTTGCCACCAGTTCCGCACCTTTTGTCCCAGGCAAGCAATCATTTTCTCAATGTCAGGGTACAGTCCCTGCATCTGACAGCCTGGCATATTCTGTTTTAGACCCTGGGGGGTCGCAGCTTCCTCAACAAGTTTTGAATGTCATTTTGTAAGCCAGACGACCTAGTACTAGAAAAGTTTATGCTGATAAATGGAGGAGATTTTTTCTTTGGAGCACAGCAAAAAGCTTTGATGTTTCAGTGCCTAATTTGAGTTTTACATTACAGTACCTTACTGAATTATTAGACAAGGGTTTGTCTTTCTCCTCCGTGAAAGTTCATGCTGCAGCCATTTCTGCTCACTATGATTGTGACCCTCCATTATTTTCTCACCCTTTGTTTAAACAATTTCTTAGAGGGGCAAAGAACATAAGACCCCCACGTAGAGCTCCTACTCCTTCCTGGGATCTCAATTTTGTGTTGGAAAAGCTTACTTTACCTCCTTTTGAACCTGCAGCTACATCTGAGTTGAAGTTTTTGTCTTGGAAGACTGCTTTTTTGTTGGCCATTACGTCTGCTAGGAGGGTATCTGAATTACAGGCTCTCATGGCAGTTGAACCCTTCCTGATATTCCATAAGGATAGGGTGTCCTTGCATTCAACCCTACTTTTATGCCTAAAGTTATTTCTAATGTGGCCTTAATCTATTCATTTGCCTACTTTTTATGCTGATCCCCAAAATAAAGGGGAAAAAGTCTTGCATTCTTTGGATATTCACAGGCAGTTACGCTATTATTTGAGCAGAACTAAAGAGTTCAGGCAGACCCAACAGTTATTTATTTCTTTTGCTTTGGGTTCACAAGGGAAAGCTGTTTCAAAGCAAACTATTTCTAAGTGGATTGGCCATTGTATTGCTTTTTGTTATTCTCATCATGGAAAGGATGTTCTGGCTGGGATCAGACCTCATTCCACTAGGGCTACTGCCACATCTACTGCCTTTTTAAGGGGGGTAGCTACTAAGGATATTTTGGAGGCAGCTACTTGGAGTTCAGTGCACACTTTTACTAAACATTACCATCTCCCTCTCTATTCCAAGTCTAGGGCTGGGTTTGCCACTGCAGTTTTACAGGGCATGTTAGCAGCTCCTAATGCTTTTTAGTTTTGCCAGCCTCCCTTTACCTTTGCTTTGGGATTCTACCCACAGGTTATGACTGCAGCAATGTGAGACGAAGAACATAGTACAGTTTTGTACCTACCATAAATGTAGATGTTCGAGGATCTACATTGCTGCAGTCCAATTTTCCCTCCCTCCTTCCCCTCTATAGTTTAGGGTTGCTGTGTTTCTTTTGGGATAATTATTATTTTCTCTATATTGGTTGTTGGGTATTTTCTATTTTTGGCTATGGCCTTTCCTTTTTAGGCCTTCTGACATCGGGGGCAAGAAAGACTGAGGATATGGCGTCGGTCATGCACTTCAGTACTACTGCGTACTGACGTCAGATCTGAGCGACCATGACCGACGCCAGCCTAACACTTTGGTATTCGGGCCGACCGAGGACAGCGGACTACCCACAGGTTGACTGCAGCAATGTAGATCCTCGAACATCTACATTTATGGTAGGTACAAAACTGTACTTTTCCAGCCTCGTCTGCTTTTTTTTAGATTGTTTGGTATCCATGAACATGTCTTGGTTAGCAAACCTATCTCAAGTAAAATAACATTCATCAATACTTAAGTAAAAAATGTTATAAAAACAGTAATAATATATATGTTGCCAGTACTTTGGCACATGGGCTATAAAACACATACTATGGCCCAGCTGACCCATGTTCTGTTAGCGGCTCTGGTGTCTGAGGCACTGGAAAGGAGACTGGGTGGTCCTGTCTTACAGGGATGTAGGTCATGTGCGTGAGCACACAATGCAAATGGAGACTCCTAGTGGAGGCTGGGAAGCCAGTCATAATATGCTACAGCCAAGGGACAGGGCAGCTAGCTGGTATCACCTCTGTGCGTAAAATGTGGAGCAGTTTGGCATTTTCCATCTATTGCATGATCCCTGTGGACATTGTGAGGGTACATGGAGAGGGATAGTACGATACTGAGTAGGTCATAAGTGAAAAAAACAGAGAGATGGTTAATGGCAAACCCCACAGATTTCCCTTAAGATTCATGTTGGCCCCCACTGGAACTGGAAATAATCCAAGAGCGCATGGAGCAGGTTGGGAGCGGTGGATGTAGGGCACAGGGGTTAGACCAGAAGGATAATGTAGGGGAGCAGGTGGTCAAAAAAGTTTGCATGTTTTAATCATCATAGTATGTTTATAGGATTCATTATGTAATATTTGTAATGTTTTAGATTACATTTTAATAAACATTACACATTTGGAAGTGTTGTTTACATTCTGAAAAGCAAATTAAGTACGAAAACATCTTAATATAAACTGATGAGTGCTTTCATTACATACAAACTTAATTTTTTTCAGATAAATTATCAAGTACAGCTTACTTAAGTGCACTCAGTAAGTTACATGGCCCACTTAAACACAACCAGTTAAACAGTTAATATTCTAAGCTACATTTATTAAAATCATGCATGCGTTAATAATTCAAATCCCGTACCTATAAAAATATAACAGATGTCAGTTATGTATGTCCATATTCTGTTAATTTACTTATGTCATTTTAACAGGCATATAGTGCCCTGCATTTTTCCTACCCTCCCCATACATACTTGCTGTTTTTCTTGTCCTGTGGCAATTCTGCACTAACCATTGAACTTTTGAAGATCTCCATCAGAGCACATGCCAACACATAGGCTACCTCTCAGAGTTGTCACAAATCTAACCAATGTGGTCTTTCTACTTTATGCTCCATAAGCTCTCCAGCTCCTCCCTGTCTGTCTTTTTCTGTCTAGTGCCCTGACTCCTTCCCAGCATGGCACCTTTCATTTTTCTTTCTTTTGTAAAGACTGAAACAAGTTGTTCCTTTAGTACCTCTGTTTTTCCCCCGTCTTCTGTAAACTCCCTCCATATTTGTTCTGTGTGGCCATTTCTGTCCCTCCCTTCCTCTCTTTTGATTTTAGGCAAAAAAAGCCTTTCTATCCTTCTATTAACTTAATTTTAGCTCTTGTCTTTGCTGCCCTTCTGCTAGCCTCCTTACACAGTGCCTCCTCTGCCTCCGCACCCTCTCCTTCCACCTCATGTAAGGCTTATCTTTTACCTTAATTGCCATACTGGCCTTCTGTTTTGCCTCCTCTTGACAGACATGTTATTAAACGTATTCGTGTGGCTTGTTTTTCCCCTAAATTTGCTCCCAAACATCTAATTTGTCATTGACAATTTTTTTCCGGCAAAACATAATCCACTGTCCGTAAAATCCTCATGGCATAATTTTTCTTATATTATTATTACCGGTCTTTTCTACTCTAAACCACATATTGGCATGATCGCTGTTGTCTAATGGTCCCTTTACTTGGGCAGCCATCTTTGCAGTGGACAGGGTTGTGTGCATAATTCTACCCTTTCTGATGCAGTTTTGCACCAGTTGGTTGATATTTTCTGAGACCTTAGATAGGCCCCTCTTCCATTCTGTCGTGGATCTCAGAATACCCCAATTTGCTCCTGTCAGTCATCTCTCATGAGTATTGTCCTCTTTTCCAATCCCTCTCCTGTATTCTGTCCTTATCCTTTTCCCTTGATGTGGTGAAAGAAGGTGATAAACTGCATCTGTCCATCACCTCTTTCCCAACTGCCAGGGCGCTTAATCTAGGTTATGACAGCCTCCACTTCTTTTCCCCTTTCCTGCTTTGATATCCTCTAACTTCATACATGATACCCTCCTTTTTATGTAGATAGCTGTTAATATCTCTGTCTCTTTCTTCTTTGCCACACACCTAAGCAGCCAGTGCCTAGGTTTCTCCATGTCCCACTTCCTCTTCTCGCTGTCTTGTGTGTCTGTAATACCAGCATTGTCCACCCTCTCATTCTATGTCATTACTTCCAGCTTTCCTATCTTCCTACTCAGCCTTCTTACCCTGCAGGACAATACTATTCGGACATGCTCCAGGTCACCCTTGTTCATCTCTGTTCTGCATTTTCTGTCTCTGTGTGTCTTCCTCCTTCCACCCCACTTTTTGTATTGTTTGTATACCTAACCACCTCTTCTGCTGCTGTGATACCCTTCTCCCCTTTTGCCCTTATTTAAAGGTATGATCATTAATGTTTACTTTTCTGTTTCATCACGAAGCTTCCCTGTCCCTTCTGGGCAAAGATTTAGCTGGTGTATGTCTCAGCTGTCCCTTCTGCCAATCCTGTCCCTTTTTTTTTTCCTTTCTTTGCTGCTGCAGCCATATGTACTACTCCTGTATTCTTTTATTCCTCAGTGTGCTGACTGGTGGTAAAGGTAAAACTACTTTGAATGTTATCTCCACCCATGCTGTGATAGCATCTGTCTGCTGCCACCCTAGCCCTGCATGCTGCCAACTCTGTTCTGTCCTGCTGCTGGTCATTGGTCCTTTTTTACACCCACCGTTCCTGTTTGTCAGTTTACCAAGGTGTTTTTATTTTTTTGTTATATTTTAAATTTAACCAGGATAATGTACTAAACCCATTGGATCCATTTCTGTCTCAGAGAGAATGACAGAATGCAATATATACATATGTTATATGCAAGGCGAGTTTCATTGTAGTCTTGAGAGTATAAAGGTATTACATAAATGACATATACAGAGTGGCTGAAAAACAGTGTATACATTAAATGTAGAGTGGCATTGTAGTTTTTATATCATATGTAAGAAGAAATAACCAACTTTAAGTCTTTGAAAGTGGTTTGCTGACATTTATTTACTTATTTGCCTTCAGTTATAATTTGTGATCAAGTCTTCAACCTCCAAAAGCTTTTCTCTGTCTCTGCACAGCCTCCCATCTACTTTGCTTCCTAATGACATTACCCTTCTTATCTGTAGCCTTTCCCATTCATTTCTAAACATTCTCACTGCCTTTGCTGGTTACTTCCCTTCCATATCCTTTCTCAGCATGCGCTCTCTCTTTACAAGATGTCTCCATTCTTTTTTTTTCTTACCCTCGACTTATCCTGTTTAGTTGAAAGCCCCTCACTACCATCTTCATTATTACTCTGCTTGTGGTGGTCTCTTGCATGGCCACATCTTAGTCCACCTCCCCTTATCACTTCTTTTTGCATCTGGCTTCTCACAATGGCTTCCTTTTTTGTCTTTGACTACATCTCACACTTACTAAATCCTCTGTCCTTTGTCTTACTTTTTCCTTCTCCTCCCACCTTCTGCCAGACTTTTGCCTATTTCATAGGTTCATTGGTTGGTACTAGGCTATCGGCCGCAGGGCCTATACAAGCCTAGCCATAACAATTCCCTGGCTATTTCTTACCACACTGTTTACTTCCCTGGACCCCTGTCTAGCAGGGCGACTGACGTGATCCCCAGGGTGAATTTCCTTTGTCCCATCCAATCATCAAGGTTCCTTTTGAAGAGGGCTAGTTGACATGTATGGGCAGTCTTTTCCAGAGTCTGGGGAGTCTCTGGGTCAGGGACCTATCTCTCCAGCATGTTTTGTTTATTGTGATGAGAAGGTTTAGATTCCTGGAGCGTGTGGCTCTGAGGGATTGGGATTTCTTTAAGTCTAGCATGTCCAACAGCTCTGGGTTTGATATGGCCTTGTATGTTAAGCAGAGATCGCCTCGGAGTAGACGATATGTGACAGAGTATAGCTGGAGTTTTTTAAGGCGGTCAGCATAGGTCATCTGCTTTAAACCTGTGATTCTTTTAGTGAGGTATTTCTGCGTCCTTTCCAGATGTTCATCGTGCATACAGCTGCAGTAATCACAGATGGGTTTTCTGCCGTCAGGTGGTCCCTTCGTCGCCGGAATTCCAAAGTCTTGGTCCGGCATCGGTTGTCTTCGCTTTCTCTTCTGACGTCAGTGAGGCCAGAGTATATAAGACGCAGCTGACGCCATGTTCTTCAGTCTTTTTTGCCGCGCGGTGCCCGAAGCAGAAGCAGTTCGCAAGTGCCGGTTGGCCAGCTCCTGAATTACGAAAATTTTGGAAACCGAAGTCTTCATTAAAGCTAAGTACCCCGTTGGGGAAACTTTTCTTGCCTCAGACCGATGTCAGAAAAAGTTAATAATTGTATTTCTTGTGGGAAGCAAATACCGCATAAGGATTTCCATTCTCTCTGCATACCTTGTTTAGGCCCAGACCACGACGTCTCGGGCTGTCGCTTTTGCGCTACCTTCAATAAACGCACTATTAAGCGTCGGGCGGAGTTTGCCCAACACTATTTTGGTAAAGCTTTTGATTATAAAATGTCGTCGGACACTCCGACTACTGTTTTGTCCAAATAACGCAAGGAAAAGGACCGACACACGAAGCCCGCGGTCCCCACTGACACCACGCCAAAACAGGCTACACGTGGTCCGGTTCTCAGCGAGACAACTTTGCAGTCCCTGACTACCGACGACACTCCTTTGGCGGTGTCCTCTGTACCCGAGACCGCTGGGACCTCGGCCCTTTCCCAGACTACAACCACCGAAGCCTTTGCTAATGTTGAGCCTACTAATGTGGACAGGTCCACCTCCACCCATGGTGTCTTTAGACCCTCATCTTTTTTTTCTATTAAGGCCTTTACTAAATCCAAAGCAGCCAGGCACCCCAAGAGGCCTGTTGCACAGGGCCCATCTCCAGGTCCCATGCCTAAAAAACAGATGCTTAAAATGGCTGAGGATTTAATTACTCTTATCAGAGGTTCTCAACCCCCTCCAGACAAGAGACCCAGAGTGGAGGAAGATTCTCCCTCTTCTGATCAGGGATCCATTTTATCAGAACATTCTGATGCAGAGGAACACTCTTACTCCCCTTTTGAGGATTCGGATGCAGAACAGTCCATCCCTTCTGTATCTCCTCCTGAGGATTTTTCCTTTGGGGAAACCTTGCACACCTTGAGGGAACACTTCCATTGGGAAGGCCAAGACTTTTCAGATTCTAAAAAAAGGCTTAGGGAATTTCTTTTGTTACCTCAACACAGACCTCTGGCGATACCCCCTGTTTTGGACATACTTGATGATGTTTATTCGGAGGCTTGCTTTAACCCGGATTCTCTGCCTCCTGCACCAGTCAAACCTGATAGGTATTACAGAGTACCCAACTCTCACCAATTTCGATTCAAAAGTCATAATGCTGACCCTGAAACCATTTCACAAGGCCCCAAGGGATTGAAGGCCTCCACTGCCAAGAATCCACTTCCTGCAGAAAGGGAGTCAAGATCTTTAGAAAGGTGGTGTAAAAAGGTATATACCTCGGCCACCCTAACCATGAGGGCCTTAAATTGTCAGTTTCATATGCTTAAATATCAACAGTTCCTGTTATCACAATTAAGGAATAAAATGTCTCAACCTGAACAACCAGATTTAAAGGAGTTACAGGATATGATGCATAGTGCAGAACAAGTGGGTAAACACACTTTACAACGTGGTTATGATGCCCTAGAGGCTTCAAGTAGAGCGGCTGCTACAGGATCAGTCATTCGCAGACATGCCTGGCTTAGAGAACAAAACTTGCCTGATCATGTCAAAGCTAAACTTCTAGATGCTCCTTTACAAAAGGATGTGCTGTTTGGTACTAATGCTGAGGAGTTACTACGGAAAATGGAAGAAAAAGCCAAATCTATGCAAACTGTCAAAGCCTTTTTACAGGTCTAACCACCACGTTTTAGCAGAAATTGGCCTTCAAAAAACTGGTCCTTTCCAGCCACTGACAAGCCCCAAAGAGGTAGATACAGACGCACAAGGGGCAGAGGGCATTCACAAGGATCATATAGAGGACGACAATGGCAAACTCCAGCACCAAGAGGTGGAGAGGACAGTGCACAACAATACAGGAAGCAAACCCAATGACTCCCTCATTTCCATGCCAAGCACGTCTCAGCTGGCAGCACCTTTGGGAGGAAAGCTAGCATTATTTGCAGCCAATTGGCATATTGTCACAACAGACAAATGGATCCTGGACATTATAAACAGAGGCTACAAATTTCATTTTCACACTCTTCCAAAAATGAGAGGCATGCCAAACCTGCCACAGAATTAAAGGACAGAGGCACAACTACAAATTTCAAAGCTCATAAGCATGAGAGCTATTCAAGAGGTACCTACTCACGAACAAGGTCAAGGTTTTTATTCAAGACTTTTTCTGGTACCAAGGAAAGGAACCGACTGGAGACCCATTTTGGACTTATCCATCCTAAACACATTTCTACTTGTACCAAAATTCAAGATGCTCACATTACAGCAACTTCTTCCCATGCTGGGCAAGGAGTTTTGGCTGGTAACATTGGACCTCAAGGAAGCATACCTGCATGTCCCAATCAGACAAAGCTGCAGAAGATACCTCAGATTTCTTGCAGGTTCAATCCACTATCAATTCTCTGCATTGCCCTTTGGCTTATCTACTGCCCAGAGTATTCACAAAGTGCCTGGCATCAGTGATTGCCTACTGCAGACTTCAAGGGATACAAATTTACCCTTATTTGGACGACTGCCTGATCCAAGCGGACAGCAAACACATACTTCTGGAACATCTGGCATATGTGACACGGTTATTGCATTCTCTGGGATACACAATCAACAAAGAGAAATCAAGGCTAACACCATCTCAGAAAATAACTTTCCTGGGTGCCAACTTGGACACAAACACCCAGATGGCCTATCTTACGCCAGAAAACAGGGGCAACTATCTCATTACTTCAAAATACTAGCAAAAGTACCAGGCTTACTGCAAGGAAAATCCTGCAGGCTCTGGGATTCATGGCATCTTGCATTCTTTTAATCCCATGTGCAAAGCTGCATATGAGGAAACTTCAATGGTACCTAAAAAACCTATGGTCTCAACACAGTCACAGTTTGGAAACAATAATACCAATAACCCCATGTTTGCAAAAGGAATTTCTATGGTGGGCCCAAGCATGTCAAGCAAACACAGGCCTCCCATTCTGCAAGCCTCAAGCAAAGCAAGTTATCACAACAGACGCCTCAGATTACGCCTGGGGGCGCACATGACGGACAGGTGCATCCAGGGCAAATGGTCTCAAAAACAAAAGCACCTTCACATCAATCAAAAAGAAATGCTAGCAGTAATAAATGCAATTACAGCTTTCAAGGACTTCCTGCATCCAGGGCAATTACTGATAAGAACAGACAGCACCACAGTAATGTGGTACATAAACAAACAAGGAGGAACACATTCATACCCCTTGTGCAGACTAGCCATGACTCTTTGGAACTTGGCTCTGGAATGGCAAATCGAACTTCAAGCCCAGTACCTGCCAGGATTGGAAAACACACTGGCAGACAAATTAAGCAGAAATATGACAGATCCACACGAATGGAAGTTACATCCTCAGGTTTTTACAGAAATAACCCAAGTGTGGGGGAGGTCAGACATAGATCTTTTTGCCTCCCACAGGAATCATCAATTGGAAACGTTTTGTTCAATGACCTTTCATCCAAAGGCCTGGAGAGTGGACGCCCTTTCATTCAGTTGGACAGCATGGACAGTTTACGCATTCCCACCTCTGCCTCTTCTGCCCAAGGTACTTTTGAAAGCAAGAGCAGACAGACCGAAGATGATACTGATTGCTCCAGATTGGCCACGGCAACACTGGTATCCACTGCTGAGGAGCCTAACACATACTCCTCCCTGGTCCCTGCCTCTAATGCCTCTTATGCTGACTCAGCACAGCTACAAAACTCTCCACAGTCAGCTGAAAACACTCAATCTCGCTGCATGGAAAATTCCTTAACACCACAACAGACCCTACTCTCCAAGGAGGTGCAGGATGTCATTTTGGAGGCCAGAAGGTCATCTACTAGAAAAGCTTACTCCGCAAAATGGAAGTGGTTTTGTTCTTGGAATGAGAAAAAAGGACAGGACCCTAGAAAACTGAACTTGCCTGAGGTATTACGGTATCTAGCTAAGCTGCTAAACAGTGGACTTTCATTTTCTTCCATAAAAATCCATGCCTCAGCCATTTCTGCAGAATACAACACGGATCCTCCTTTATTTTCTCACCCACTCTTACGACAGTTCCTCAGAGGGGCTAAGAATATTAGACCACCAAGGAAACTACCAATACCAGCCTGGGATCTTAATTACATACTAGAAAAATTAACATTGCCTCCTTTTGAACCAGCTGCCTCAACAGATTTGCAATATTTGTCCTGGAAAACTGCCTTCCTTCTGGCTATCACTTCAGCTCGTAGAGTTTCGGAACTACAGGCCCTCATGGCAGTGCAGCCCTTTCTCATTTTCCATCAGGACAGGATTTCCCTTCGTACCAACCCATCATTTATGCCTAAAGTGGTATCCAGGGTAACTTTAAATCAAGCCATACACCTTCCTACCTTTTACCCCAATCCTCAAAACAAAGGGGAAAGGCTGCTACATTCTTTAGACATCCATAGGCAGCTACGTTACTACTTGGACAGAACAAAGTCTTTCAGGAAATCAGAACAACTCTTTGTGTCCTATGCTGTAGGGGCTCAAGGGAATCCAGTTTCCAGGCAGACTATTTCAAAGTGGATAGGCCACTGCATATGGTTTTGTTATTCCTATCAAGGGAAATCTGTTCCTACAGGTATCAGATCACACTCCACCAGGGCCACAGCTACCTCTACAGCCTTCCTCAGAGGAGTCCCTACCAAAGATATTCTAGAGGCAGCCACTTGGAGTTCTGTACATACCTTCACAAAACACTACCACCTGCCTTTATATTCCAGAACCAGAGCAGGCTTTGCCACTGCTGTTTTGCAGGGCATTCTGGCTCAACCCAGTTCCTCCTAGTACCTACCACCCTGTGCGTAGCTTTGGGACTCTACCCATCTGTGATTACTGCAGCTGTATGCACGATGAACATAGTACAGTTTTGTACCTACCATAAATGTAGATGTTCGAGTGCTAATACAGCTGCAGTACAGGTTTCCCTCCCTCCTTCCCCACTTGGTAAAGGCATGGGGCCTAACAACCTCTTCATACAACCTGACTGGGTTATCCTTCTATGGTTTATTTGCTTGCAACCACTGATTTTGGATTATATTGCATTGCATGTATACACATATAAGCATAATTTATGTATTGCCTTCCTTCTGGGGGCACCTGACATCTGAGGCAAGAAAGACTGAAGAACATGGCGTCGGCTGTGTCATATACTCTGGCCTCACTGACGTCAGAAGAAAAAGCGACGACAACCGACGTCGGACCAAGACTTTGGAATTCGGCCGACCGAGGGACCGCCTGACGGCAGAAAACCCATCTGTGTTTACTGCAGCTGTATTAGCACTCGAACATCTACATTTATGGTAGGTGCAAAACTGTACTTTGTTGCAGATGTTTTGCGATGTACATACCAAATGGGGCATTGTATTCTATAATGGTTCTAATGAGGGATGAGTACAGTGAGACAATGACCTCCTTTTTTCTGGATGAAAAGCCCTTAGTGATGAGGTGTGCCACATAGAAGGATTTCCTGACTGTTGTGGTGATGTGGTTATTGAAGGTGAGACCACTGTCCACCTGTGTCCCTAAATCTCTTATCACACTTTTGGTGTTTAGTGTACTGCCACCTATGTGGTAATTCACAGGTACATGTTTTTTTTCCCAAAGGGGATAACTGTACATTTCTTGGCATTGAACTTGAGCTCATGTCTCTGGCACCAAGCATCTGTTTCTGTAAGGCCCTTTTGTAGAGTATCCACATCATTTGGGGATTCAGTAATGGCTCCCAGTTTACAGTCATCTGTGAACTTTGTTAGCCAGAGTCCCTTAGTGTTGGCCTGTACTTCAGAGAAGTAGATGCCAAACAGGAGAGGTCCCAGGACTGAATCCCGAGGTACTCCACTTGTCTGGAGCTGGATTTGGAGTCAGCTACTTTTACAGTGTGGGTTCTGTCAGTAAGCCAGTTGGCAACCCATTGAGTGATGTAGGGATTGATGCCCAGCTTAGTAAGTTTATCTATGATTCCAGAGTAGGGGATGGTTTCAAAAGCCTTGGCGAGGTCCAGATAGGCTGTGTGGACTGCCTTACCCTCATCCACGGTTCTGGAAACTGATTTGAAGAAGTCAATCCGGTTCAGGAGACAGGATCGGCCCTTCACAAACCCAAACTGGGTGGGGTTCAGTGTTTTAAGGTTGCTAATGTCTTTGTTTATAAGTTCCATGGCCTTGCAGATTAGGCTCGTCAGACTGATGGGGGCAGTAGTTCTTGGGATCCAAGGTGGATCCCCCCTTGTGGAGTGGGATAACTGTAGCTGTGCGACACTCAGTGAACACGAAGCCTGAGGTGAGGGTATGATTAAACATGACGCTTAGGTGAGGTGCCAGTTCATTTTGTAGTTTATGTAGTACACAGCCCGGGATGTCATCTGGTCCAGTGGATGCTGTATTCTTAGCTTTGGAGAGTGCATTTTTTTTTATCTGTGTGGCCATTACCAGAATTTGGCAATCTTCCGGTATTGAGATGGGCTATTTAGGGGGTGAGAGGGGAGTGAAGGTTGGTACTGAATCGATCTGCCAGGATATTGGCAATATCCTTGAGATCAGTATATTTAATGCCATTCTGTTGTAGCTCAGAGTAGATCTGAGCATTGCCATTTATATTCTTGACATAGTTATAGAATGCCTTGTGGTATTCTTTGGAATCTTTGGCAATTTTTAATTTCGTAACTAGCTTTGGAGAATTTTATGAGGGGTCTGAGCTTCTTACTGAGGCTGGTAAGGGAGTTTTTTTGCATCCTGTGATCTTCCTCTTTTCTGCAACAGTTTCTTCCTTTTGTTGTAAAGTTTGTTTGTGGCAGGGGACCACCAGATTGGCTTCCTTTTTTTGGAGGAGAGCATCTTGGTTCTATTTGGCATGGCATGATTCATGCAAGAGTGGATGTGCTCGTACAGTGCCTTAGTGTAGGACTCAGCAGTCGAACCTTCAGTTCGCGTCTGTTTGGGTGTCATGAAGTTTGTAACTTCTGACTTGAGTAGCATGCAGTTGGCTTTGGAGAAGTCTTTTATGGAGGTTTCCTTACTGGGGGGTGGGGGTGGGATGTGGCTGTTAAGGGTGATTAGCTTATGGTCTGACCTGACCGAGGGGGGTGACCATAGGTGATTTCCCATGTTGGTAATGACCAGGTCTAGGATATTGGAGCCCCTGGTGGGACTATGGATTTAGTTGATCCAGGGCATTGGAATTTATGAATTTCAAGAACTGTTGGGCAAAGGTGTTGGTACGCGAGTAGTTTTCCCAGTTAATGGCAGGGTAGTTGAAATCACCCAGTATTAGGGTGTTTGGTTGTACATTAATATTATCCAGTATGTTTAGAAAGGTGTAGTGAGAATCTTGGGGCATGGTGGGAGATCTGTAGCAAGCTACAATTTGGATTGCTGTCTTACCTAGTGTTAGTTACACCTGGAGAATTTCGGACGCATTGTGTTGGGCAACTAACGTGGTGGTGTGAATATCCTTGGTGAATATGGACACTCCTCCACTTTTAGTGTTTCGATCCTGGTTTGGTGGCCAAAAAGAGTTGTAGCCTGGTATTGCAGGGGTGCTCTCTGGAGCCTTGAACCAGGTCTCAGTTACTGCACAGATATCGATGTTCTCCATTTTTAGGAGTGCCTCGAGAGAGTGCATTTTGAGGTTTAGACTTCTAGCATTGAGTAGCATTACCTTCAGATTTTGCATTCTTGTACCGGTTATTGGTTTTGTCCTTTGAACTTTTCCTAAAAAAGGCACTATAGGGGTGGCAAGAGCCTTAGCCAGTAACCTGAATCCCAGGGGTGACAGGTGCAGACCATCTCTGGCGAAGCATCGTGGTCTATCCATGTCGTCCCAGAGAGACAGATACTGGATCCCCTTTGAATGACACCAGAAGCTTAGCCAGTTGTTGAAGTCAATCATTTTGTCCTTATATTGTGGTATCATTGTGAGCGAAGGTAGGATGTTGCTCAGGGCTAGGGTCATACCTGCCTGGGCCACATGATCTGAGGATTTCATTCTAATCCTGCTGTATTCTCAGAAAACTAGCCAATACACCATCACCTCTAGCTCTCATCTTCTACCATGAAGCTACTCCATTCCCTTGCAGACTCCATTTCCTTTGCCACTCCAAAGCCCTCCGAACCAAACAGGATCTCAGATTTGCAGACTCATAGTTGTAGGAAGTCTTGTTCTGCATTTTGTGAAAATTGCATGTCCCTGTGAACTAATTGTGGTCTTAGAAATGTCATTAAAGTAATCCATTCAACTCCCCATTTTTCCTTAATGGGCATAGTACAGAACAGATGCCTGTCATGCCCACTCAGTTAGTGTTAACTTGGGAGAGTGCAGGAGTTCAGGAAGAGGGACAGTTTCTTGTCTCCTTTGGTCTAGGTTGAACGAGTCTGCCATTGGCTGAGCAAACCTTGCTCAACTAGATCGCTACTTTATTTTTCTTTTCCCATCAGATGACCAAAACGTGTTTGTCTGATGCTGTTGAAGGTCAGACCACGGAGTTGGGTACTGCTTCTAGTGCCTAATGTGTCCATTGTGGGCGCTTTTGCCATTGTCACAAGTTCCTTTAGACTGATGAAGCTGATGTCTAAAACAGATTATATGATGGAAGTGTTTATTGTTGTTTGTGGGGTTTTTAATCAAGTAAAAGTTTTATTCAGTTTTTCTCCTTTCTTTTTTTTTGTTTAAGAAAGTTTCATTGGTAGTTCCCACTTTTCTAATTGTTACTGCTTGGACCATGATTTTTGCACTACGGTTAACCAATACTCTTCCATCAGAACCTTTGCTCTTTAGCCTTCTGGCACCTGTTTCCCTGAGAGTCTAAATGTTTACAGGTCAGAATTATTCCCAACAGATGCTTTCTTCATATGGCCTCTGAAGTCTCGTGTGCGAGAGAAATATGCTTGCATTACCACTTGACATATGTGAAGACCCACTGCAGCCTGTTCATTACTCTGCTACTGTCCACATGTCTTGATGTATTTTTCATTTGCTGCAGTGGACATCCTTTCCTGTAACTTGGACAGATATGCTATTTTATAAATCACTAATGTGTACTTTTTTAAGATAAATATGAGTAGAAATTAAGAGGAGCTGGAAATGCTCTCCTAGCCTAACACATAATGTCATGGCCCACACATGAATCGTGTATCTCTGTGCTGCAGAAGGTGGTGATTTCAAAATGTTTATCTTGCTGGATATCTCTGAAAGGAAATTCCAGCATAACCATTACAGAAGGGCCTTTTTTGCATGTCATTTGTATGGTAAGGGCGTGTTTGTTTTTATTGTTTGCTAGCTTCTTTTAAATGGTATTGTGTGTCATGCTATTTAACTTTTACATTGTTTGGTGATCAGCTTTACAGTGTTTTGTTTTGCTGCTATGATCATGATTTTTGTTTATTCTTCTGCCCTTTTTCTCATCTGTGGGTTAAATTGAGTTCTGTTTGAATTGTAATACCCTTTTCCAGGCTTTCAGCAGTGTGGAGTAGAATGGATTGACAAAGTCAGCTGAATCTGTTTGGCCTAATAGGGTCCCAATCCCTGAGGAAGGGCTACCACAGGCTTTGACAGTCATTATGCCTTTATGGCCTTTTGATTTTTCTAAGAGACAACATGGAAGTGGGAGGCATTTTCCCCTACGTGTAGTCCTGCTTCTGCAGTATGTGCAAGTCCAGACTATATATCCCTTCGTGCACTGCACTAATGTCTAATTCAATGTTAACTGGAGCTTCATATCTCTTGTATGGCAGTGTTAACAAAACTGAGTTTTATTTTCGTATTGCTCCATTTACTCTTGTGGAACATAAGACCAGGTTTCACTTGTAAACTGATATATACTGATTTTTTTCTGTTGCTGACTTGAAATATTTGATAGACTGCATCACAGTGACTGGTAACAAATCTCAGCCAGTATGAAAACAGATATTGTGAGAAGTAACATCTGATCTACTAATCATCTGTTGCAGTATTCTTAACTTGAGGGAGTTGTATGCCCTAAGTGACCAAACGTTGACCAGTATCCAAAAGTCTTTCACTGCTGTAGGATGCATGGTACGTCGCACATAGGCTGCTGTCATACGTCGGCCGGCACTATTAGGTTTTACCTCATATCATGCGTTCCGGCCCCAAAACCCGGACCACACCACAAAAGGGGAGGGGGTGTATCCATATTCATAAAGGATGCCCACACCTCCAGGTTGGTGGCAATGCACGAAGCTTCGGAAACCATCCAGGTGCAACTAACCATAGGCAAAACTGCTCTACAAATTGTAGCATGCTACAGGCCACCCTCTCAAACTCAGGAACCCCACACAGCCTTCCTGAAGACACTGGAGGGTATAAATGTATCTCCAAACACCATCATATTGGGTGACTTCAGCTACCCGAATATAGACTGGGAACATTACTCAAGCCCTAACTTTCTAGCCCAACGGTTCCTGGAGTTCATAAATTCAAATGCCATGGAACAGCTAGTCACTGTTCCCACGAGAGGAGAAAATATACTAGATCTCATTATCACAAACATTGGGACAAAATGCTCCACACCGGAAGTATATCCCTCATTGATGAGATCTGATCATAAACTAATCTCACTGGAAATCCACATCCGCCCCACCCCAAACAAAAAGACCACAGTGAAGAACTTCTCTAAAGCAAACTTCACACTACTCAAGACTGGTGTGGTATCCTTCAAGGCCCCTGAGCCAGTGGAAACCACAACCCAAGCTGCGGAAGCCCTTACAAATGCCTTCAATGAACACCTCCAGGACTGCATGGATCAGGCAATCCCAAATAAAACCAAGACTCTTTCCACAAAGGGCAAACGTCCAGTCTGGTGGACCCCAGCCATTAACAAACTTTACAATAAGAGGAGAAAGCTATTACATGATAGAACAAAATCCATAAAAGGGAAGTCACCCATGATCATTATTAGTAAAAATATACGAGCACTCATAAAATCAACTAAGGCCAATTTTGAGAGAAAAATTGCCATGGATTCAAAGGACAATTTCAGCTATGTTAGGAACCTGGGTGGAAACTCCCAGATATGCTCAGAATTAGTCCAAAATGATACAAAAATCACTGAACCCACAGACATTGCCAACATACTGGCAGACAGGTTCAGTGCAAACTTCACCCCCCCTCTCCCCCCCTAAAGGAGAGATAACTATCCCAGCGGAGTGTAGCCTCCCAGACATCTCAAATGCGCAGGTGAAAGCTGCTCTCTCTAAAGCTAAAAACACAGCATCAATGGGACCGGATGGTGTCCCCGGCTGTGTGCTACACGAGCTAAATGAGGAATTAACCCGCACATAAGGCAGCTGTTTAATCTCAGCCTTACCACAGGATACGTGCCCAAGGAGTGGCGTCGGCAACTGTGGTCCCACTCCACAAAGGCGGTGCCTCTACGGATCCTGGTAATTACCGCCCCATAAGCTTAACAAGTCTAGTCTGCAAAGCTATGGAGAGGATCATAATGGAGCTCATAAACAAAGATATAGGGGACTTGCAGACATTGGACCCGACCCAGTTTGGCTTCGTCAAGGGCAGATCATGCCTTTTGAACTTGGTTGACTTCTTCGAAACAGTCACCAAGGCCATTGATGAGGGAAAGGCAGTCCATACAGCCTACCTTGACCTTGCAAAGGCTTTCGACACAATACCCCACTCGGGTATTGTAGAAAAACTTACCAGCTTAAATGTAAACCTATATGTCACAAGATGGGTTGCAAACTGGCTTAAGGACAAGAACCCACAGGGTTAGAGTTGCTGGCGCTATGTCAGACTCCAAGCAGGTCACAAGTGGTGTCCCACAGGGCTCGGTCCTTGGCCCCCTATTGTTCGGCATCTACTTCTCAGAAGTACAGGCCAACATGGGAGGACTTTGGCTGACAAAGTTTGCTGACGACTGCAAACTGGGCGCCATAGTGGAAAGTGCATCGGACATGGATATCCTTCAGAAGGGACTCACGGAAACAGATAGCTGGTGCCAGAGCCATGGCCTGAAGTTAAACGCCAAAAAATGTATAGTCCTACCCTTTGGGAAAAACAAGGTAACCCCAAGCTACCATATAGGTGGCAATCCACTAAGCACAGAAGAGGTTATCAGGGACCTGGGGACCCAGGTTGACAGTGGCCTTTCTTTTGACACTCACGTTGCTAAAGTGGTTAGAAAGACCTTCTACATTGCCCACCTGATCATGAAGGGATTCACATCCAGATCTAGTGAGGTCATTGTTCCCTGTACTCTTCACTTATCAGACCAATGATCGAGTACAATGCCCCATTCGGGATGTATCTCACCCGACATCTGCAGCAATTGGAGAGACCCCAAAAGTTCCTCACCAAAAGGATAAAGGGACTCCAAAATCTGTCATATGCTGCCAGATTGAAGAAACTCCAGCTCTATTCAGTTGCATACCGTCTGCTCAGAGGTGACATGTGCCTGACATACAAGGCCATGTCCAACCCGGAATTAATGGACATGCTCCACCTCAAAAAATCCAAATCCACCAAAACCACTAGAGCAAGCAACTTATACCTTAGCACGGATATAAATAGGATGTGCTGGAGGGATAGATTTATCACTCAGAGACTCCCTATGCTGTGGAATAAAATCCCGGTCCATGTGAGGCAGAGCACCTCGCTGGCTCTGTTCAAGAGAAATCTTGACCTGTGGATGGGAGATCGTAGGTTTATCCCGGGAATCATCTCTGTGTCACTGCTGGACAGAGGCACAACAAACTAATGGGCACAGTATTTTTTCATATAAGGGGTGGCGTAAGCCACAAAAATTTGGGCTAGGCTTATAAATGCTTTAGGGCAGATAGCCTAGTATAAACCTATGAACCTATAAAGTGACACTCCCGCACCGGCCTCAGAACTTCACTGCCGCCAGTCCGAACGCCATCTTCGAACATATGTCTGCTTGCCAAGCCATTAGCTGTGTTCCAGTGATTTTCTCAAGTAAGTGCCCTGTTGGGGATATCTTGTGTCTTTTGCTGTATTGTGGTAGGGTTCATGTCATCCAAAAAAGGCAAATGCCAGTGTGGAAGACAAATTCTGTATAAAGCTATCCATCTTCAGTGTTCTTCCTAGGGTCTACCCATGACCACAAATCCCATCCCTTTGTCAGGCCTTTGTGCCCAAGACTCTAAGAAGTAGACTTTCCTTCTTAGCCATTTACTTGGAAAATCAGAGCTTAAAGTTACCAGCTAAAAGTGCAATGGGAGGGATCCTCTGCGCCCGTGGTTGAGTTGGTCATGAAGTGGAAGGCCAAAAAGCCAAGGCCTGAAGCTTCTGCTGTGCCTGTTACCACAGATGTGTCTCAAGATGTGGATAAGAGCCCAGAGATGCGTACAATACCTAAGGTTGAAATCGCCTTGGATTCTATCACAGGCACGTCCTCAGAGGCTGAGCAGGCATCCTTCTCAAATGTACAAGGGGGAACCATGGCTCGTGATAGCAAAAGGCCCTAAGGGGAGATGCCTCAAATCCTGATGTGGGAGGAAATTCACTCTGATAGTATTGAATGTAGGCCTATGTCCAGGCCTCCTACGTTACATAGGGCAGACATGCATCAAAAGAAGAAGACGCAGAAGTCTAAACACTTGTCCCCTCCAAAGGACCCTTACAGTAATTGGGAACAATTCACCCAAGGCCTTTTCAAGACCCTTATGGCCCTTAAGCCCCTTTCAGGTGTTTCAGTCCCTGCCCCACCCTGCACAGCTTCTCCACATAAAAGGGTTAGGGAAGAGGCTTCCACAGAAGAGAAATCTCTGGCCTGTTCCTCACAGATCCCCTCCCCTCCAGACTATGCCTCCTCAGATGAGGACTCCAGTGGGACTGACTCACCCATGGAAGAAATCTTAGAGAGATCGTAGTCAAAATGAGAGATCATTTCAAATAGGATAACACTCTGGTATCTAAAGTTCAAAAGATGTATTACAACCTTCTACAGGTGGGATCACCCAGCCCTTCAGCTATTCTTTTTACTATTTTACTACCTTCCTTTCTAGAATCATTTGCCTCTGCCTCCCAGGCCCTCTGTTCCTAGCCTCCAGCCCGTAAGAAGCCAGACTGACTTTTACAAGGTACCTGAGGACTGCAAATTCCTATTTACATGTCCCTCAGTAGACCCATTAGTTATTTCAGTGGCTTCAGACTAGCCATTTAGGTCACTGCCTTCAAACTCTCTCCTTCCTTCAGATAAGACAGCAGGATCCTGGAAAGGCTGGGCAAGAAAGTCTACAGTTCTACCACCTTGGCATTTAGCGCCATTAATTACGAAACACACATGACAAGATTTTCCCTAGACCTTCTTTTTCAACTCTCTCAGGTTATTTCTGATTTCTCTGACACAGAGAACCGAAACCTTGGCTGCATCCTTGCTTGGAGCCTCCCCGCAGGGAGTCTGCCACTCCATCAAATGCAGCTATAATACTGCAGAGGCTTCTGCCAGAGCAGCTGCCTCGGGTTCTCCCTTAACGAGATTCTCCTGGTTAAGACTTCAGCCATTGCCAGAGTTCATTTAAATCTAAACTTATGGCTGCCCCTTTGGAAAACTCTGCATTGTTTGACCCCGCAAATGCTAATGTATTTAAATCTCTGCAGGAAAAGGAAAGGAATTGCAGGAACTGAAACACGTCTTTGTTTCCTCAGTGCCTAAATTTCAACAAAATTAACCAGCAAAAACTGCCTTTGTGTGTAGGCACTCCCACCCTTCTCCAAATATAAAAAAGGATAGTAGGAGGCTTCAGCAAGCCCAGGCCTGCTCCTGCAACTCTGGCTTAGAAGCAACCCTTTCCTGATTAGCCTGGGTCTCTCTGACTGCCCAAGCCACCTTACCCACATTCCGCTTTCCTAGCGCACCTCTCCATCTCTGCCAGTCTGGGAAATCATAACTCAAAACTCCTGGTTTCTCTCTACCATTCAAAAAAGGATACTTTCTGGTATGGGTTTTCCTGCCTTCCTTCAGGGGTATCCCTCAACCACCAAATGATTCCAGTGGGTACTGCTAGACCTATGGAGACAAAGGCCCATTCAGGAAGTTCAAGACCAAAAAGGAAGAGGTTCTACTCCCGAATGTTCCTAGTGGCCAGAAAAGATGGTCCTTGGAGACCCATTTTGGACTTCTCATTTCAACACCTTCCTGAAGGTATTCAAAACAAAATTTTTAATGAAATCACCTCTAGCGCCTCAGCAAGCAAATGCCTTCCAGGAGTACAAGATGTAAAACACAAGTGATATCCATATACATATATAGATATATATATAGATATATATGCATACAAACAATATTCACCCTTTGAAACAGTCAGTCAGTTAAACGTATATAATTTAATTAAATCAAATAGAATTAAGTTAAATTAAATCAAATTAAAAGTTTCCATGTGCATTCAGTATTCAGCCCAGAAGGGCTCAAAGCATTATACTTTAGTGTCAAAATCACCAGTGTCACATATAACGTGTTCCAAAATAGTTGCCTTTAATAATTCATGATTACTATTATGAAATGTTTTTAAAATGCATAGCTGTAGGACTATTTTTTTCTTGTTTAATGTCCCTAATGTGTTCCTGCAGTTTCATTTTAAAATTTCTTTTAGTTTCACCTATAGACTACAGGGGCACTTCAAAACATAAATTACACATGTTAAGTTGTCAATCTCGCCTTCATTCTTGCTGGATGGGTTCGGAGCCGATCCTCGGCTCCGACTCGGCACTTGCTTTAGCTCGAGAACTCCTTTTACCAGCTCGAGGCAACCCTATATCCCATGATGCAAGGCGGAACTACCTCAGATCTCGTTTGCCGCTTTAAAGAGGTCTCCTTTGCCAGCTGAGGTAAATTTTTCTTGGTTAAAGAAGAAAAAGTTTAGTTAGTTTAGGGGGTTTTTCCCTTTAGTGTTAGATTAGCCTGTACTTAGTTACAGCCCACCCTATTCCCTTCCTTTTAAACTTTTATAAATAGTTTCAGTTTAAAGTTTTAGTCAGGCCTAGTTCCCAAGTTATTCCCTTCTGTGTGTCTGTGTAAGGGATTAATTGGTGTGTTTGTTGGGACTGTTTGTGTTTCTCCCTTCTAGGATGTCAAAAGAAGGCAAGGGTCAGGACAAGAAGAGTGTGACCAGTGCTGTCAGAAAATGTCTCTGACAGGCGGTCACACTTCTTGTGTTTATTGCCCTGGGCCCTTTTGCAGAGGACTCTCCTGTGTTGTGTCATGCTTTTAGCCAGAGAGTCCTGCAGGAAAGGAGGAACAAATTAATCCTCTGAGGTTTACTCAAACCTGAAGGTTCTCCTCCTAAGTCAGGGCAGGAAAACCTCTTAAGCCACCGAAGGTTCAGGCTACAGTATCCAAGCCTCCTCCGTGGCTCCGGGCTCCGTAGCGGGCGATGTCGGCGGCCGGCTGGAGTTTCTTCTGTTTGAGTAGCGGGTTCGTGCCGGCGGGCTCCGTACCCTGACTATGAGGCCTTGTCGGGCCCGCTGGAGCCGACTATCATCATCGCATCGAGGGAGAGATATCCTCGGCTCCATCTGGGGTTCAGGGGACTTCCGGCGGGCGGCTTGACCAAGAGCGGTGGGGTTCAGGGGACCCGCTCGATGGGCTTCCCGACCGTAAGAGATCCCCTTCTATATTGAGTATTCACTGCCCGGGGGGTCTCCTCTTTTGTCGGGAGGAGCCATCTGAGCCGATCTTGATCTTCCAGGCTGTCTGACCACGATTTTGGAGGGTGTAAGCAGGCTGTTGAAGTCTCAGGCACTGGCCCAATGCTCCATAGTCCCGTCTCAGCAGACTTGGCTGGCCCGATTCTTGAGATTCCTCCTCCGACTCCACACCAGAGTTCGGAGCGGAGCCTTTGGGACAGCGACTGTTTTTTGATGCCGGAGCCGATACATCCTTCGGGCTCGTCGCTTCGGCCTCGATCTCCTCCTTGAGACCTTCCTTGGAGGGATCGGGTCGCGTTCCACTGTCTGCTCGAGGGGCTAGTGGCATCGGACCCTTGTCTGACCCCGCCTCCTCTCGGGGCTGGCTTTTTTTGGCTTCGGCGGCCGCTTACGCTCTCCTCGGAGCTTGGAGCCGACCATTCCTGTTTCTTCGGCGGGTGTGTTCCCGTCTCCGGGGGAGAGAGAGCCTGGTGATGAGGAGTGTCCTGGCCTCTGAGCCTGGTCAATGGTCTATCCCTCTAGCTCCCCCTCATCAGTGCCTGCAGATGCCTCTTGCCAGCCTCTTGCTCTCAGGCCCAGGGATCCATCGCCCCAGGTTTCCCCACTTCCGTTTCTCCTCTTCAGGTTTTTCCTGATCCTGCAAGGGAACCCCCCGGAAGGGGACGTGTAGAAACACACAGACTCCCTGAGTCTACTACATCTGATACCGACTTAGATGAGTCGGAGGGTTCTACCGGTCCCTCTGAGGATGTCTCCTTTTCAGACATCCTTGAGCTCCTCAAACAGAGGGGAATTGGCCTCCCATTGACCTCGAGGATGATTGGGGTATACCTGGCTTTGGATTGATCCCCTCCACCTCCTGGTGTTCTCCGCCGACCCACTCATGCAGGTAGTGGCTCGAGGCGTGCGGGGCTCCAGATTCTGTGGAACCTGTCCCCAGGAGACCATCCAAGTTCATCCACGGCCGGATAAACAGTTCCTGTCCAAAGGTGTATCTGTGGATGCTATGGTGGTGGCGGCCACTAAGAAGGAACTGGCGGATCCTTCAGTGCCTGTCCATCCTCCTAATAAGGATTCTAGGACCATGGACAGGTATGGAAAGCGGATGTTTTCTTCAGCGACCTTTGCTATGCGTTCGCTGAATTACCTTTGTCACTTCACCAGGCTACAACGAGATATTCTCAAGGAACTGGGAGAAGTAGTCCAGGATCCTTCTGCTGCTGGGGCTCAGGAAAAGATTGCCTCACAGCTTGCTATCCTGAATTCCATATCTAACTCCTCCATGCGGCTCATATCTTATGCGGGCGATGGAGAAGCAGGCACACGCAGGCACAGGGGTTGCTTGCGCCAAGCCTGGATGCGGCTGTGTAATTTCTTGGACCCTTTAAAAGCCTTCACCAACACCCCCTTGGGTGGCTTGGTTGGTTCGACCTCAGGTGAAGGATACTTTGACCAGATGTGAGCAGGACGGTAAAACTCTTTCTGCCGTTGGAGTCCAGTTTTCCACTCCTTCTAGACCATATCCCAAGGGTCAGAAGGGGGAGATGTGATAAAGCCCAAGGAGCTACACGGGACACGTGGTCAGTTTACCCCCAGAGGCAGAGGGGTAACAATAATAGGCAGCCCTAGAGGCGCAGGTCCTCAGAACCAGGGCAACAGGAGTCTCTTCCTGAGAAGCCCTTTCAGCATCCCTGAGGTGTTGCCCACTGTCCACCCTTGGAGGCAGTCGGGGAAGAATTTCACTGTACCCAGTAGCCTGGCAATCCCTATCCCAAGAGAAGTGGGTACAGTCGATCATATCCGAGGGTTACAAATCCCTTGAAAGGTTTTCCGTACCTACAATCCTTCCAGACATCTCACCCGTCAAAGGGATTTGGCAAGACAGGAAGTTTCAAAACTCCTGGAAAAAAGAGCCATCCAGACAGTGCCGGCAGACCAAGTAGGTTCCGGCTTCTACTCAAGATTCTTTTTGGTCCCCAAAAGGACGGGAGATTGGAGACCGATACTAGACCTAAGCAGACTAAACAAGTCTGTCAAAAAGGCAAGATTCCGGATGGTCACGCTGCAATCCATTCTGCCTTTTCTGGGCAAGGACAACTGGATGTGCTCCATAGACCTTCAGGATGCGTGCTATCACATAAAGATTCACAGACGCTCCAGAAGGTTTCTCCGCTTTCGGCTGGGAGCCAGTCATTACCAATTCAGAGCACTGCCCTTTGGCCTCACTTCAGCCCCCAGAGTGTTCACCAAGTGCATGGCAGTGGTCACAGCTCACCTGAGACGTCGAGGATTCCCCGTGTTTCCTTATTTGGACGACCTGGACGACTGGCTCTCTCTCCCACCCCCAAGCATCAGCTTCTTCGGTCCAGAGACTACACCCTACAGCTTTGCAAGAAACTGGGAATTTCGGTAAATTTGAACTCTGCTGCCTTGCCAATCTATCACTTTTATAGGCAGAGTTAAATACCGTCAAAATGTTAGCCAGGCTAATAGATCAAAGGATTCTGGACATCCAGAAATTTGTTCAGCTTCTGTTACTAAGCAACAAGATCAAAGCCAGGTTTGTCTTGAAAGTTCTAGGCCTAATGGCTGCGGCCATTGTTCTTCTTCCACTGGCTCGCCCTTCCACATGCGTCCTGCAGTGGATGTTATTCACGCAGTGGTCGTATTCACAATCTGACTATAAGACACGAAATTTTGGTAACACAGTCGTGCAGGGCTCATCTCGATGGTGGATATCTTCCCTCTTCTTCATCAGGCCCGACCCTTTGTTTCCCCTCCTCCAGTGGCCACAGTCACCACGGATGCCTCCCTGATCGGGTGGGGGGGGGCATTATCAGGGCAGGATGGTCCACGGGACGTGGCAACCCATAGAATACCATCTGCACATAAATGTCCTGGAGATGAGAGCATTGCTTTTAACGTTGCAGCCTCTCCGACTTTCTTCCCACGGGGACTATTGCAGTACAGACGGACAACATGTCCGTGGTTTGGTACATCAACAAACAGGGCGGAACCAGGTCCTATCCCTTATGTCGAGAAGCTCTCAGACTTTGGCAATGGGCGATCTCTTCTCAGCGGTTTCTGATAGCAACGCACATCCCCGGCAGGTCCAACCTATTGGCGGACAGGCTAAGCAGATCTATTCTGATGCCTCACGAGTGGTCTCTCAATCAATCTGTAGTGGATCCGATTTTTCTGAAGTGGGGCACTCCTTGTTGCGATCTTTTCGCTACCCCTCAAAACAGCAAGTGCCCAGATTATTTCACACTATTTCCCCTTCCAGGCCAACCTTTGAGAGACTCTCTAACCCAGGATTGGCCTCGGGGACTTCTTTATGCTTTTCTTCCCTTTCCATTGATTCCACAAGTCATTCAGAAAGCCACCGTCTTGAGAGCCAAATTGATCCTCATTGCTCCATATTTGCCTCGACAAATTTGGTTTCCGTCTCTACATCGTCATCTTCTGGTGCAGCCCTGGCATCTGGACCCAGTTCCGGATCTTTTGATCCACCAGTCGGGTCAGCAGCACCGGGCCATTCATTCTCTCAACCTCACTGCTTGGTTGCTCCACTTCCTTCCCTAGCCGGCTACCAATGATTTCTGACTCAGAGACATTTTAGTGTCTTCTTTAAAGTCGTCCACTAGAACTATTTATGCTAGCAAGTGGCGACGTTTTCAATTTGGCAAAACGCCAGAAATATTGATCCTTTTACGCTCTACGTTCTGTTTTGGATTTCCTGGCGGAGGTTTTTCATTCAGGATCCTCGTCATCTACAGTCAAAGTACAACTGGCTGCTATTTCCAAGTATCATGTTGGCTTGCATGACAATAACATCATGTCTCATAGGTTATGCAAGGCCTTTTTAAGAGGAGTTTTTCTCCTAAAACCGCCTGTGAAATATCCTCCTCCGCAATGGGATCTAAACTTAATGTTGGCATCCCTAATTCTACCTCCTTTCGAACCGTCTGCTACGTGTTCTTTAAAGTTATTGACATGGAAAACTATATTTTTACTGGCTGTTACTTCTGCAAGAAGAGTTTCTGAGATTCAGGCTCTCTGTATTCGTTCACCTTATCTGGTTTTTCATAAGGATAGGGTTTCGCGAAGAACTAACCCTTCCTTTCTTCCCAAGGTTGTATCTCAAACCAATATTAACCAATCTATTGATCTACCAGTTTTCTTTCCTAACTATTCTGACAGAGCTGAACAGAAGCTACACTTTTTGGATGTTCATCGTCAGCTCAGGTACTACTTGCATAGGACTAAACAAATAAGAAAATCAGACCAATTGTTTGTCTCCTATGCAGAAAACAGGTTAGGTCTTCCAGTTTCTAAAGTGACCTTATCTAGATGGTTGACTTCCACCATTTCCTATGTGTACTCTCTAAGGGGCAAACAACTATCTTCTAAGCCAAAAGCACATTCGACCAGGAGTCTATCCACTTCTGTAGCCTTTCAGGATAGACTTCCCATTGACACTATTTGTGCAGCAGCTACTTGGGCCACGCATACCTTTGTGTCTCATTACAAGTTGGATTTGGCCTCCAGAGATAGGGCCAGTTTTGGTTCCACAGTTCTCAAGAGTCTGTTCCATTGAGCCACCCGGGATACAGGTGCTGAGCACAACTTAACATTTAGAAGTTATGTACCTACCATAACGTTCCATGTTAGTTGTCTTCTCTCCTTCCTCCTTCCCCTGGCCTGGACAGATCTTGGAGAGTTCCTATTAGATTGCTTCCTCTGGAGCATTGTTATGAGGACTTCTTTTAGGAACCACGGTTCCTAATTATTTTAGGATAGTCTTTAGCAGGGTCAGTTAGCTGCCAAACGAGATCTGAGGTAGTTCCGCCTTGCATCATGGGATATAGGGTTGCCTCGAGCTGGTAAAAGGAGTTCTCGAGCTAAAGCAGGATCGGCTCCGAACCCATCCAGCAAGAAAGAAGGCGAGAGAAGACAACTAACATGGAACGTTATGGTAGGTACATAACTTCTAAATGCCTTTTGGCAACACTATTAACCATTTGGATAAAAACAAATACCATTAATGTGTGTAAAATAATTCACCGTACAACTACACACTGAATATCTCTTACAACTACATGTTCCTCTAACAGGTTTTATAAATTTGCTATGGACTATAGTATCTTAGATGTTTCTACCCCTTTTAAATGAAAACATTTGTTTTTTACATAGTACATTCTTAAGCTCTTTAAACTACAAAAAAATATCCAAAATTGCTTAATAATGTTTACCTGTTGACTAGCAAATATACTATATGTTGTAACTGGGTTCACTTCAGAATTTTGAAATACCAAAATCCCGAGGTTCAAAATATGGAACTCAGAACCTTGAGATCTTGGAATCTCGAAATTCTGCCCCCCCCCCCAAACAAAGCAGTCAACAAAAGGTAAAACATGTTTTTACATGGGGGGCAAGCCACCCCTGCACCCCCCACACACCCCGCTACTTAAATATACCAACCCCGAGATCGCAGTACAGTGAGAAAAAGGGAAATCTCCCATTCCACACTGTATGCCAATCTCCGTTCAGAATTTCAAAGTTTTAGAACTTCGATCATATGAATTTCGAAGGTTTAAGCTTCAAAATTATGAAGGGGACCCGTTGTAACTATATACATATTCCTTGGTTCTTATGTACCTTTCCTTCGTTTATTTATAACATATCCATTTTTCATATTTATTTCACTACTACTCGATACTGTAGTTTTTAGCTTAACTAAAGCCTCTCTGATCTCGTCTACACAGTATCCCCTCTTTAAAAACATATCTATTATATTTATTTGTTTATATAAATCTCTAATGTTGCATAGCCTGTACACTTGCAACAATTCTCCAAAAGGAAGTGAATTTAACAAGTGGGGGATGACAACTTGTCCTATGTAGAGTGATTACTATTTTCAAACTTTCGATGAATTTATTTTCTCTCCTACTATACCTTCTAAACATACATCCAAGAATACTATGAAATTGTCAAATTGCAATCCATCAAATTTCAATTTTAATATGTTTCTATCCAAATCTCTAATGAAAGAAGGGAGCATATCAATACCTCCTTTATATATAAAAAAAAAATTGTCATAAATCTGTAATATTTAGTGACAAATTTATTAAACACGTCTGTAAAGGTACTCAAGCTCAAACAGTCCCATAACGAGGTTTGCATACATGGGGGCAAATTAAGCCCCCCCCCCCCCATGGCAGAACCTGTTTTCTGTTTATAGATGTCCTCACAAAAACAAAGATTATTTATTTAAACAAAAATCAGTCATTTCTAAGATATAATTGCTTACTGGGTAAGAAAAAAAAATGTAGAGCCTCTAATCCATGTGTATGATGAATAACGTTGTATAAACTCTTAACATCTGTTGAGACCCAGTACATTCCCTCTAGCCACTCTATTTTCTGCAAAAAATTAAATGCATCTCTAATAAAAGACGGTAATTTAATCATATAGAGTAGTAAATAGTTATGTAAAAATATTCCGACATTCCGTAAAAAATAGTTTGAGGCTGAGATTATGGGTCTACCTGGTGAGTTCAACATACTGTAATGCAACTTTGGAAGGCAGTAGAAGTAAGCCATCAGATTATTTTCATTATATAATTTTTTATTTGTATCCAATTTAGAAAAGTATTTTAGCCTATAGCCCTTTTGTAATAATATTTTAAACTCCTCTCTTGCAATCAAATATTCATTTCGTGACACCTTGCTATATGTATTTTCATCCCTTAAGTGATCCAAACACATTTTCATATACAGATTTAAAATGCATTACACCTGGTTGATTCCCTTTATCTGAGGGCTTAAATACAAGCTCTTTCTGTTTCCCCAGTTCTTTTAAAGCTTTCAATTCAACTTTGGTTAAGTTATAAACAATAGAGCCTTTGTTTCTCATAAACTCTGACAAAGCTTGTTCCATAGAAAAATTTACCATGGCAGAAAACTGCTTCACACCTTCATGGTTATATGGGGAATGAAGTCACTTGAATGTTTAATTTTAGTTGTATCTAGTAGATAGTTTGCATTAAAATCCCCTGTTTCTGAGTCACATGTATAAAAACAATCCATAGAATCATTAACTTCATCATAAACATCTTCACCTGTATAGCTTTTTTTATTATTATTTGTAAAAAGAAATTCGTTAAAATGCAGCTTTCTACACATTTTAAGAACCTCAGTCTTAAGTGTATATGACCTTGGCAATACCGTTGGAACAAATTTTAAGACTTTGTTTAAAACAGTCAATTGTACATCATTTAAAGACTCATTAGATAAATTTACAGTGTTAACTTCATTATTGTTACCACATGTGAAAAAAGCACATTCACTTCCATCTTATTCTTTTGTTACGTTGCTGATAAATTCCTCGATTTCCTGTTTTTCGTGGTCGTTATACCCCTCCTCGTGGTTTTGTTATGATTCTGCAGTTTGTTCCTGAAGTTACTCACCTTCTGAATGTTAACTCTTGAAACCCTGTTTTCCCTTATTCTGCCACAAGCTTATTTGGCTTCCTTGGATAACAAAGATGCATACCTACACATTCCCATCTAGCCCAACTGCAGGAAGTCTTTACTTTTCTCTGTGGCTTCCTGGCATTCTCCTTTCTCTGCCATGCTCTTTGGACTTTCTGCTGCAACAAGGGTATTTACAAAATGTCTAGCCCCTGTGATTGCCTGCTGCAAACTTCAGGGCATTCACATTTTCTCTTATCTGGATGATCTCTTTATGGCAACCTCCCCAGAGATCTTAAGAGCATCCTCCTTGCCATTTCTTTTCTATAACATCTGGGATTCACCATAAACCACAAAAAAATCAGTTCTCACCCCCCCCCAATCAGGGTCCCATCTTCCAGGGGTGCAGGATGCAGATAGACCTCATGAAGGTCTCCCTTCCCCCTCAGAAAACGTGGGACCTCGCCTCTTTCTTCAAAAAAAACTTCTGGCTTTTAACCACATTTTAGCCAGAGAGTTCCTCAGGTTTTGGGATTCATGGCATCCACTATTACAATGCTACCCTTGGCCAAACTTCGCATGAGAAGTGTTGAGTGGTTCCTAAAGGGTTAGTTTGGATGCAATATTCGCATCCTCTGGACTTTCCAGTTCCTCTCAATCCCTGTCTGAAGAGGGAACTACAGTGGTGCATCCAACAAATGTCACTCAAACCAGGACTACCCTTGCATCCTCTGCCATCAGTCCAAGAACTGTTCACAGATGCTTAGGATGGGGCTGGGGGGAAGCTTTCAGAAATTTGAAAGCATACGAGATATGGTCCCCCTCTCAACAAAGGGAACACAGTGTAAATGAGATGAGGGCACTGCTGCTAATCATTCAAACCTTTCATTCTCTCTTCCTCCTAGGACCTTTAAAGCTGTTCACAGACAATAAGACGGTCCTCTAGTATGTGAACAACCAGGGGGGAACCAAATCCTGCCTACTATGCAGGCAGGCATTCCAGGTTTGGGAGCTGGCAGTCCAATACCAGGTGACACTTTCAGGCAGTGGACATTACTTCCAGCCAAAATTGTGTGGCAGACACCTAGAGCAGGTCCCTAGCACAGTCCAATGAATGGATGCTTCAAAGGGATGTCTTTCTGGACACTGTCCCCCAGTGGGGTATAACTCTAGTAGATTTCTTTGCCTTGCCCAGTGGAAGATATTTTCACTTTGATATCTCTCACTTAACCAGGATCCACTGTTGGTGGAAGTCCCCTCATTTCTATCCTACTCCTGTGAATGCTGGCTTTGGCCTACTCTTCTTTGAAGGCCCATATGTCAGCTATTTCTGCCTCTAACCCCTCCACCCCCCCCCCCCCCAGCTAGAAGATGTAAAGCTAAACAAATTCTTAAAGGTGTCTTCACATTAAACCTCCCAGGAAACCTATCCCTCCTCCCTGAAATCTTAATTTTGTACTAAAAAAACTGACTCTTCCTCCATTTTGAGCCAACTTCATCAGCATCGTACAACACTGCTCCTGGAAGACTGTACTTCTCCTACATATAAATTCAGCCAGATGTGTGTCTGAGCTGTAGGCTGTAATGTCCTCTCCACCCTTTTTGGATTTTCATGAAGACAGGGTGTCCTTGCATACCATCCCTTCCTTTATGCCCAGGGTAGTCGATGATGAAATTGTCCTTCAACCAGTCCATTCATTTACCTACCTTTTTTCCTTCTCCACAACATTCTATTGAGAAGGTCTTGCACACTCTGAATGCGCAGAAACAACTTAGATTTTATGCAGACAAGACCAAATCTATCGGGAAATCAGACCAGCTTTTTGTGTCCTATCATCCCAGGGCTTTAGGATTGCCCGTTTCTTAGCAGACTATTTCTACTCAGATTTCTAAGGCTATTTTGTTGTGTTATGTAAAGCATGGTAAGACGCTGGCTCCTTCTGTAAAGGCTCACTTCTCTAGGGCTGTAGCTTCATCAGGTGCTTTCTTCAAGGGATTGGATAATAGCGGTGTTCTCGAACCAGATACATGGACTTCTGTGCATACCCTCATTAAACATTACAGATTGGATGGCATTTCCAAGACTAGGGCAGATTTTGCCAGAGCCATACTCCATAGCTTTCTGGAGAGCTCAACTGCTTCTTCCTCCACTCTGTCCTCATGAACTTTTGTACTCTTTCCTAATGTTAAGAATATTGCAACAGATGATTAGAAGGACAGAGAATAGTTGTGTAAAATCTTACCATATTGATAGCTGTCCTCTTCTTATCTTATCTGTTGCAGTGTTCTAGTCCCTCTGTCCTTCCCCCTGGTTGTTTGGTTCTTTACCTTGGATGGTCATACCCTACTTCCTTTAGGCTGGCTTTCCTCCTAGGGCCTTTAGCAGTGAGGTTGGTGTGTGCGTATGTAACTTTCATGGGCGACATACAAGAGCAGCTTACTTGTGACGTAGAGCACACCCTACAGTAGTGAAAGACTTTTGTATACTGGCCGACGTCAGGTCGCCTGTGGTGGAGAACTCCCACATGTTAAGAATGCTGAAACAGAGAAGAGAATGACATCTGTCATTATGGTAAGATTTTACGCAACTATTCTGTTACTATGAATGGGTAGCACTTCAGCAGTATGGCTTTGAAATACTAACAGTAGTCATTGGTAACAGCAAAGTAATCCCAGAGCTTTGAAATGTGTGTGCACTGGGTGGCAGGATACTGAAATGGAAAGAGAAAATATTCACTTGGCTGAAAATGAAAAATGGGTAAAGAGTCTGACTGATAAATGTACTTCAGAGGTTTCACAGTATGTCACCCACAAAATATCAGGACGGGAGGCATGAGGAAACTTTAAAAAGGGAATGGTTGAACGAGATTGGATGAGTTTTGGATGTATGTGTATTACAGAAAGCTGAACAAGCTGTATAGATTTTGCATGTTCTCCATATATGTCCATATAAGTTTCTGTAAGGGATTCTGATTTCCTCCCCTGCCAAAATATGATGCTAAATGACTGCTGTCAATTATCCATGCTTTGTAGTCTTTTCTGTTGCCCTTTTGGCCTGGGATATGGCCAAAGAAGTACATGCATTTGTCCACTTACTCAGTTTAACAAATAAGTCAGTAGCTACTAATACATTTTCAGGAGCAGTTATACATGGGGTTGTGTGTGAGCAATGCTCTTTCTATAGAGAGCCCTGAAATTATTATTATTGTTATTGAATATTTTGAGGAAGTTCAAGTCTTGAGTGGTTTAGAGAAAGTGGATGGATTCTAGTAAGGTATGAGACTTACTTGGGCAAGGGATTCCAACAATTCAGAGGGGGTGCTAAAAGATGATTGAAAGCCCATGAAGGAAGGAGTTGATGCTATGACATAAGCCACGTATAGGTTCATAGGTAGGTACTAGGCTATTGGCCATAGGGCCTATATAAGCCTAGCCAAAAGGTACTCTGGCTTTTGCCACCCAAGAAAATTATTTTCCTGTGCCACTGTCAAGTAGAGCCACAGAAGTGATCCCTGGGGTGAATTTCCTATTTCGCATCCAATCAAGATTTTTCTTGAAGAGTGCTAATGAGGAGCTCTGTTTGATAAAGATAGGTAGTTTGTTCCAGAGTATGGGCAGTCTCTGGGGCAGGAATCTGTCCCTCCAGCATGTTCTGTTTATTGTGGTGACAACAAGGTTTAGGTCCCTAGAGCAGCTTGGAGGAGTATAATGGAGTTTTAGCCCCATCCCATCACTGCTTCCTTTGCCCTACACCTACTGATGTCTGATAACAGTAGGCATGGGAGAGAGGAGGGTAGCAACCTTGAATCAGAAGATTCTGCAATTTATACTTCTGAGTACTGTGGTTTGCTTGGTGTTCTGTAGCATCTCCCAAAGATACTGATATAGGTAAACTACTACACATGCAAAGATGGTGTTTTTATTTATTTCATTTATTTACCATTTATTAACCAAGGTGTAGTACTGATCACCTAGACCATTTTCAGGCTCAGCTGCCAAAGAAACAATTAAACATTAATTAATTAAACATGAATCCAGTTTTAATGCAACAGCAGCAGTATAAACATGAATCCAGTTTTAATGCAACAGCAGCAGTAGTGGTATGTAGCATCAGTGAACACTATCATATAAATAGGTGTGATAAGAATTCAATTAGAAAATGGGTAAAAAGAATATTGTATACTTTTAACATCATATAGTGTAGTGGTTCTGTGGTGAAATGATATAAAAAGGAGTTAAGTATTTACAATTCGTACAGTTGCTGAGCTGGACATGGGAGATTGAGAGTCGGGTACAAGATAAATGTGGTGGAGGAAAAGGAAAGAGAAAATGGGGGGGGGGCAGACCTGAGAAGTGTAGAGGGGCATTTGATGGCAACTAGCTCCTACTCAGATTCAGGAGATACTGTGGGAGCGATGTAGTCCTGCAGCAGTTTGGGGCCATGTTTACTGTTGAGTCACGACATGGATACAAACAGACCTTTTTATAGGGTGCCTGAGTGAGCTAAGCAGGCAGTGCGAGGAACTTCAGGTGTTGTTGGATCAGGGGCATTCCAGGAGTCCAATAGTCTGCTTCTGTTGTAACATGTTTTATAACAAAATATAAGTTAACAAAATGTGTATGTTTTGTTTTAATTCATGGTAATGGCATATTTCTGTTATCTAATCTGAACTAATCTTAGGTTGAGGAAGTCTGCAGGTAAAGGGAGTTTCAGCTGTTGGATGAATGGGCAGATGGCGGTTCTGCCAAAATGGGCAAAATTGGGTCTCTTTAATCGCTAAAGGCTAGCCATGCTGTCAGTGATTTTTTTTACTTGTTCAGGAAGATGAAGCTGCATCCCCTGTGTGTTTTGCAGTTTTATTTGAACATAGTTTTTTTATATTGACCTTTTTGTGTGAGAACACAAATCTCTTGCAGTTTTGAGAAGTAGTTTAATGTTCTCTACCCTAGGTTGACGTGGCAGCTGCTAAAGGTGGTGAAAATAGAACTGGTTTTAGATGTTAGTTTAGTTCCGCGATATTGGCCTCCCCAATCTGTTACCTGTAAGAAATGAGGCTATGGCTGTTCATATTTGTATACCAGCAATAGAGTTTAGTTCCCCGATGTTGACCTCTGTGTTGCCCATAGCAAATGGTGGCCATGGCCGTTTTATATTTGTGCACCAGCAGTGGTTCAGTATGGGATTTTCTTTGTCTGTTGTACATCTGTAGTGTTGGTATTTGTAAGTATGACAGGGTGCAAGTTAATACTTCTGAGTACAGTGGGTTGCTGGGGGCTTAACAAGATCTTTTTTCTGTTCATGCTGATGTGTAGTGTTTCAGCTTGTTGAAAACTCAAAGAATTAAAACTCAACAGAGGTGTAGCCTATAATGGGGAGAAGTATCTTATGGGTCAGAAGGGTGTCCTCTCTTTGTAGCTAATGCAGATTTTCTGACTGGGACATCAGATTTCAGCAGTGGCCAATTTTCAGGCTCACTATGTTTGGTGAGACACAAAAGTTGAATGGAGAATTACAATATGTAGAAAGTTTTGAAGACCGTGGTTACAATAAAAAATGTGCAGTATACAGTACGTCAGGGTTGCAGTCAATAACTTGCAGAGAAGAACATGTAATTTAAATGTGTATGAGACTAAAGTTTAAAAATTGGGGGAGGAAGTAACGGCCGCAGGATAAGAGATGAAGATATCGATGCTATTCTGAAATCAATGGGGAGAAAAAATGTGCTGGGCTGAGAACAGTTGATCATGTGAAATGGTGTTTCTAGGTTGTGTGGCCTACATCAGGGTATTTACCCTGTTTTGTTTCATCTGCTGTGCTTTTAACTGTGTTTTGAAATTGGAAAATGTACGAATATCCTTTAAGTTGGTGCAGAGTGCGTGCCTTAGTTTTAGATCTAGTAGGGGGAAGCTGTGATTGGTGCACTGGACTTAGGGTTGGAGGGGTGGTTGTAGTACAAGTGTTGAGAAGGACTGGATCCTGAGGTTGTAGGAAGGGGTTATAGAAAAGAGTTTTGAGGCAAGTGGTGGGAATATAAAGCTGCAGAAGTTTTAGAGATTAGGGACCCTAGTCGGAAGTTTGTTTTATGGACATCCATTTAGATTTTTTCATAAGTGCAGTGTTGGTGGTGTCTTGGTGAGTTTGCTATTAAGGTAGCTTTATTTGCAAAGCAGGTTGCAACTCAAGGTTGTAAAAATGAAGACATACAAGATGGTAGCTCTCCAGACATTGCTTAGAATGTCTTAATGGTCACATTGGTTCTTACCCTGCCACTAATACTTTTGCTTGGAAATGTTCCTTAGCTTCTTGATAAGTTAGTTGCTTGCCCCCCCCCCCCAACACACACTGTTTTAATATATAAAACAGCAACTTTATCAACTTTGTTTGTCAACTTCATGTTTGTCATGAAGTGTCATACTACAAAAAATTTGAGCTGGAGAAGCATAACTTCTAAAAAAAAATCCTTGCTTGGGATCTGTAGATAGTTAGGCTTGAAGCAGTGCAGACCGTACTGCAAGCAACGATTGCCAGAATTCAGAACTACAGTAATAAATATTTGATCTTAGAACTGACATGAGTTGAAACCCAGAAGTTACCCTGCTGCTTGAGACTATTCTTTGAAAGTCTACAACTACGCTTATGAGTGTCTGCAGTTGAACATTTATTATTTATTTATTTTAATTTAAATTTGTTGATCGGCTTTGTCTGACTGAGCTAAATAGACCTTTTTCAATGGAGGCCTGGGGAGAAAAGTTCCAACAAGTTATACAAATTAAACATTTATAGGAAACAGTCATGCAGCAAAAGAAAATTCATAATTTCTACACTAACTAATAATAGAACAGCAAATATTAACATCTCAAAAACTGGAGATTTGGCAGAAGGCATAGAGATAAAATTAGTCTCGTCGGCAAAAGATAGAGCATTCATCGTTCAGAACCGTGTTTTAAGTAATGTGCTTATAGGCTAGAGTAAGATATGAGATAGTGAGTGGGTGGGGGGGCTGGGAGGAAGTTAGGGTTGGAAGAACGTTTATGGAAGTCGAATACAGTGACAAGTCCAGTGACTTTGTAGGTATTCTGTGGTGGCAGTCATAAGTTTTTTTAGTTGCTTAAGGAACCTAATTTCAAGTGGGAGGCTGTTCCAGGCCTTGGTGGGGTTATAGATGTAGAGATTGCATCCAAATTTAGTTTTTGGTTTGTAAGTTAATAGAAGGTCTTGGTTGGAGCTACGGAGAGGTCTAGCAGGAGAATAGTAGGAGATGAGAGGTGAAGTAGGCGATGAGAGGTGAAGTAGGCAGTAGATAGGTTGATTAGAGGAAGCAGTGAATGATCTGGAGCTGAGAGAGGAGATAGTGAGGTAATTCAAGCCAGTTTAGTTGTTCCAATGAGAGACCGTGATGGGACTTGTAGGTTTGATGGGCACCAAATCTAGCAGTCTTATTGTAGTAGGTGGATTCTAGTTTGGCTAGGAGTGCCGAGTATTCTTCCTTCACAACAAAATGAGAGCTTGAGGGAGACTTTAGCAGAACCTTGAGGTTAGCAGGTAGCTCTGATGCTAAATTAAAAGGACTTAAGATGTTAGGCTGTAATGGTCAGTGTTCTCTTTCATGCTGGATAAATAAATGAGGCACTTAATGTCACTAAACAGACTTATCCAAGATGTGTGTCTTGGTGTTCTTCGTCTTACGACAGATACAGCAAAATGCTCTCTACCACGTGTTCTACAAATGTAGCTTTTGCTTGTTTAAAAATGTTTTTAGCTGTGATCTTTCTTTCACAGACTTAACACTTTATTCAACAGCTAATGGAGCGTCACATAAAGAAGAGCAAACACTACACTGTCTTTCAATACAGCACACTTTTCTTCCCTTATGGCCAGCCAGACTTATGAATTATTTAAACATTCATTATGTAACTCCATTTCTGTATACGGCAAAGACCTGGGTGTTCAGTATTATTCCATCTCTTCCCTTAAAATTGTTACTCCTTTTTAAGTTTAAACAAGCCCCAATAAAAGATGGTAACTAATTGACTACAGATGTTTTAAATACAAAACTCGCTTGAGTTGCTTCTATTCATTTCAAGTCTATGCTATTCAGTCTATTGCAGATCCTGATAATCTTAACTTTAAATATGAAAATAACTAATAAGTAACATAGACATCCCTCGCATCATTTATAAATGTCACCATCTCATTTCATTTTGCTTACTTCTTCCTGCTATCCTTTTTTTTTTTTTTTTTTTTAAATAAATGTGGGGTCTGTTCCTTCCACTAAAATCACTTCTAAATTCACAGTATCTTGATTCAGGTTTATAAGGTAATATTTATTCAGAGGTTCTGCTTTCTTCCATTTTCAAGTGAGTATTTTTTGCCAGCCAATATCACTGTTCCCAGTGAGGTGGAGTCATTATTGACCAATGCCCTGTCATGGATCCACCCAAAATGTTTTGGGGAATGAGAGATCCCTTTCCTGGCCATAATTACTAAATATGTCCAGTATGTCTCCAACAGCAATCACTAGGCAACAGGTTCTCCCTGTGCTCTCTAAGGCCGAGATCACTGTTTCGATGGGCAGTGATGATGCTTCCTGAATAGCATAAAACTTGACCTGTCCAGCCTGATAGAATCTGCTTAATGATAGCCACAGACAGGGTTTGTGCCAGATGAATTGGATGCCTGCTGTGGTTATTCCTGTACACGGCAGGGAGGCAGGCCTTCACACACCAAGGGAAAGACGGACTCTTAAGTCTGTCTAGTATATGCAATGGAGAGAATTATCATGGATCTGATACAGTAACATAGGAAGCATAGACACTGGACCCTACCCATTCGGTTTTGTAAAAAACATGTCATGTCCACTTAACATGGTGGACTTTGAGAACGTCTCTAAAGCTATGAATTAGGGGAAAACAGTATACGTTGCCTAGCTAAACTTGGTTAAGACATTCAACACAGTATGTACCTCACTCGAGCATTGTAGATAAACTTAAAAAAATTAAACCTACAGTCATGTTACCCAGTTGATAACCAGTTGGTCACTGGTAGGATGCAAGAAGTTAGGATACTGGAATCTACTTCCACAAAAAGGCTAGTCACTACCAGATTCCCACTGGGATCTGTGTTAGGAACTCTCGTTTTTGGCATCTGTTTCTCTGAAGTCAAGGCCTCTGGCAGACCAAGTCTGCAGATGACTGCAAGTTGGGTGTGGTCATTGAATCTCCTTAAGACCCAGATACCCTTCAAGAGGACCTGATGCAGGTGAACTGGTATTGGAGCCATGAACTAGAACTCTGTGCAAAAAAAAATGCACAATAGTACCTTTTGAAAAGACGTTCATACCTGGAAATAACTACATTGATACTAAATGTAGAATCAGTGGTCAGGAATGTGGGAACACATGTTAATAGTAACCTGAGCTTTGACCACCATGCGTTTACCATGATGAGAAAATTATTCCCCATTACACAATTTATAAGTAAGGGCATATGGCATCCAGGTCCAGTGAAGTCATTGTTCTGTACTTGGCTATCATCAGACCAATGTGTACAATACACTGTATGGCATGTACCTGACCAGGCACTTGCAACATCTAGAGAGACCACAGCAGTTACTTACAAAGTGGGAGTAAAGTCCTGTGTGGACTGTGTCAAAGTCCTATCCCTGCACTCTGTCTCCTACAGACTGCTGTGTGGCAATCTTTGGCAAGCCTACAAGGCACCCTCTGATGCCACATGATTGAGAGACAGGTATGTGCCTCAAAGATTAACCCTTCTGTGGAACAGGCTTCCCTTCCATGTGAAGCAAAGCTCATCCTTCACCCTCATCAAACATAACTTGGACCGATGTATGGGAAATTGCATATTTTACCCCTGCTTTGGCAGTTATGTCCCTAATTGGCAGTAACAGCATGTGAATTTTTGTGTTTAAGCCTGTATCATAACTGTAAAATTCCTTGAGATGTTGACACACGTCAGCAATATTTTGTTAAATTTGAGGTAAGCTTGGCTAGGTTTAGTGTATTTGGTGTAGTCCTCTATGAAAAGCTCACACATCTCAGGCAGTTTGAAGCAGGGATAAAATGTATGCCTTTGTTACATTTCTAGCAATTATTAGACACTCTTGGATGCTTTCTAAATAGCTTACTTCGGATGTAAAAATACGTATGCAAGTATTTCCAAGCAACAGTTTGGAATTTTCTAATCTTCACAACTTTCAAGTCCCTGTACACCCCAGCCTATTTTGCCCTAGTCAGACTAATACCTGTGTTTTCTCCAAGCCTGCCTGCAGTTCACCAGTTTAGATTTCATTACAGTCTTTCCTTCTATGGCTTTGTGTAGTTTTTGTAGTAATCTGAGTTTTTACTACAAACCAGTTACTTTCCCTCAAAATCTTTCCCACAATGACATTACTGGGGTCCTCATAAATTTCCTCTTTATTATGGAATTTATTTTCCTTAATCTCTTGTATGTCATATAATCAGACCAATTCCTTCCAGCATCTCTCTAAGCCTTTTTCAGTGTAATAAAAACCTGGGCCTGTTCCAGGTCATCCTAATCTTTGTCCTCTAAAGTCTTCCACACCCAACATCCTTATGTTTTGTCTACACCCTTTTTTAAAAGTCCAGTCATTACTGGAGCAGCCAAAATCACCGCATCTCTCATCTTCCCATTCAGCACAACCCACTTGTATTAGTTTGCTGTGTCTGTCTGTATGTTAAACTGGGAGGCTGTAGTTTCCAACCAAAGATAAGTGTTTGGGTCTTGCCCTTGTAATTGTAATGCCAGTCTAGCCATATCGTCTTGCTTGATGAAAAACCAAAGTGCCAATTTTGAAAAGATCTTTCTTGGGTGACTGGTACAGTAAATATTCAAATCTAGAATTCCCTGTCCCCCCCCAAAAAAAAACATTGAAAGTACCAGTCAATCACATATCACTTTATCTTCAATACCAAAGTCAAGTGTGCATTCTCTAAATCATAATAATGGTTCCCTGGATTTAAAGGGAGTACTTTGGAGATTCCCATTGCATTACAGTGTTTCTTCCACCTTCATTGCCTTGTGGACAGAAATAATAGAAATAAATAAAATAGTTTCAGAATACCAGAGATTATTGCTCAAGTTTCTTGAGGATGGGTAGTTTTATTAAGCAGTACTGAGTTTTTTAATATTTGTATTATTTTTTTCTTCAGGCTCATTCTAGCTCCCCCCCATCTGTATAAATCTCCTGGTGTTATGTCAGTCCTCTGTGATTTCCCCCTGTTAGATGGGTAAGCTGGGTTTCTTGCTCCCTTAATGTAATATGCATCACCAATGTATTTTGCCTGTGTAATTCTAAGTTGTGAAGTTGTACCTCCCCCAAAATGCCTTGTACATCCTCCACAGTCACAACCCCATTGGTGTCTGCCTTTTGTAAATTAGCAAAATACTCCAGATGAAGCTGATATTTTGGCGGGGTCCTGCATCTTTATTCCCTGTCTTTTGAATCCCTAGACTTATAAATCCAAATCTGCCTAAACTTCTCTTGGTCTTACTGCTAGACTTTTTTGTGTCATTGAGAAATTGCCCAAAACTCTTTGCAAGACCTTTAACATAAATTGAAGGTGGAAGAAACACTTTAATGCAATGGGAATCTCCAGTGTTTTATAATCTCACATTTCCTGCTTCTGTACATATTACCATAGGGGCGTGATCCAAAATTATTATTGGCACTGACTAGTAGATGATGATCCCAAGAGATCTGCACCCTGTCTATTTTGGAATACCTTCATACTGGCTTAGAGTAGCAAGTCAGGAAGAGACAACCTCCTTTGCTTCACTTGCACAAATGGTCTTCATACGCAGAGCACTCCATAAAAATATTAAAGTATCTTCCCACTCTGGGAATCCTTGCTCCCCTAACTAAATTAAAATAACTGGTCCATAAATGTAAGCCCTCGTGAAATTCCACATTTCCCTTACAGGTTTCTTTAAATTTGCCCAATGAGGTTTCAAGTGGTGTGCACAGATACAGTAAGGTAAAAAGGATTTTGTCAAAGCTTACAGCACTACGTACTTTCACTATCCTAATATATTCAGACTCCTATGTCTTAGAATAATCAATGTGACTGTTTCACTTTCCTTAGTTTCTCTGCAATTTTGATAACTTAACATGTTCACTATCTGTCAAATATTTGCCGTATAATAGTATTTAGTGCGTTTCCCTTCTAATGTATCTCATTATTTTGTTCCTCTTCACTGGATTATTTAGCCCACTTAACATGCACTCCCTGTATTAATGATCCACAACTCCTTCCCTCACATAACATACCTTCTACATCTGTGGGAAGATCAACAAAATTGACCTTGGTGCTCTTGCCCCTCAGTGTACATCCCTGTAATGTTTGCTTACCCACATATTCCCGGCAGCAGACTTTTGTTCAGGATTTGCAGCTAACTAATAATGCCATGATCTGATTTCTGTGCATGGATTTTCAAATAATTTTAACTTGGATGTATAACTCAGAAGCAGGGCTGGATTTGGTGGTGCAGTCTTGAAAGGGATCTCATTGTACAGTATTTACCTTCCTAAATGCAAAAGAATAGGAAAGCTTCTCCTGGATTCTGACCAGTTGTTATATTTCTGCAGAAGCAGTACAGTTGTGTGAAGTACAACATTACAATGCACCACGTTTTTGGTTTTGTTTATTTTCTAGAACCATTTGCTACAAGTTTCATAGTGAGAAACTGTCATCCAGATATTCTTTTTTTTTTTCAAAACAGGTTTATTGTTTTAACATATAAGAGAAATATCATAACAATTTTATACAAGTAATTAAAAATAGGTATTATTATAATATTCAACAAAACAACTAAAGTATTTACAAAGACATCCACTACAATCAGATCAATTAATTAAACTAAAATACCATGTTATTGAAATTAAAATTTTTTTAACAAATTTTGTAAATTATCCCATACAATATAATAAGATGTTTTTCTATTTGTTCTTGTCCTAATTGTGTTTATTTCCATATGGCACACTATATTCATAACATTTTTAAATTCATTGAACGAAGGAGGTGTATCTGAAATCCAATTTCTAGTTATTATTTTCCTAGCCACTGCTAGAATAGACCATAACAAGGGAAGCTTAACCTTTTTAACACTTTGAGGTACAGGTGTGTTGAATAATATAAGAGATTTAGAAATAATGAAATTATCTGTAAAAAGAGCCTGCAAAAATTCATTAATTATTCTTTCAATTTTATACAGTCATAAAACATATGAGCCCAGTCAGCGTTAATTTCTACATTACATCTCTTACATAAGTTATCTTTATTATTTATTTTATTCATCATCAAAGGTGTATAAAAAGATCTATGCAAAAATTTCCATGTATAAAGTCTCCAGACAATGGAAGATGTAGTTCTATAAGCAGATTCCAATATATATTGTTTATCTTGTTGATTTGGTGGGTCCCCATTAATAGAAGTGAAATAATTCCAGTATGAATCTACACTGTAAAAAGTTTCTTGTCTGATAATTTTATGTATGTATGAAAGTTTACCTTTATCAGAAACTTTATGTTGTAAATTTAATATCAAATAATCAATCAGTGTTGGAATAGATTCTTTAACTGTTATAGACATTAGATCTATTTTATTAATGAGATGTTGTCTAAAGGTCTGAACCTCTAACCAGCAAGTTTCTCTTAGATCAAATTCTTGTTTTAAGAAATCTAGATTTTTAACTTTATTATCAGATATCAACTGATACCAGTACTTCAGATCATTATCTATAGTTAAATGAGTTCCTTCAGAAGTAGATGACAAAAGCATACCCTGAGTATACATTATAGGGAATACAATAAAATTCCATTCCCTATACTTAGGGTGCATGAATATAAAGTTACGATAACTAATAATAATATTTAATGGGTAACAAACCATATGTTTAGGTGTAATAGGTGAAGTACAAAATTCCTTTAGTAACCATAACATGGAGTTATTTACAATCATATTTTTATGTGTTAAGGAGATTTTCATGAAGTGCATACTAATTAGCTCCCAATAATCTTTCCATTTTGTGACATATGACTGATCTATTAATAAAGTAATAACTTTTACAATAGAAGAGATAGTATATAAATTAAAGTCTGGAAAAGAAATACCCCTTGAGACCAGCTATTAGTATGTTTCTTTAATGCAATCCTAGGTCTATTAGGTGCCCATAGGAAATTTAACATTAGTGTATTCAGTTTCTTGATAATTATTTTTGTAGGTGGAAGTATTATTGATTGTATTAAGTATAAAATCTTGGGGAATATTATCATTTTAATAATTGTAAGTCTCTCCTCCATAGTAAAAAAACATATTATTCCAGGTATTAAAAAGATTTTGTATATTAAGAAAACAGGTATTATAATTATTATATATAATAGATTTAATATCTTTAGATAGTATTATACCTAAATAAGTTATCTGACCTGAATTGGGTACATATTTAGTAAAATCACTAATGAGAATATTTTTTGTGTATATATAGGTAGTATTTTAGTTTTTTCTTCATTGAATATTAAACCAGAAATACTTTTAAAATTCATCATTTTATCAAATAGAGACTGCATAGAAGAATTAGATCCTGCTGATGTAATTAGAACATCATCTGCAAAAAGTTGAATTTTGGATGTTGTATTTTCATCTATTTCAAAACCCTCTGTCAGTACTGTTTCTGATCAAATTAGCCCAAGGCTCCATTACTAAAGTGAATAATAGTGGAGAAAGTGGACATCCTTGTTTTGTACCTTTAAGAATGGGTATTTTTTGTGAAACATATGTTCCTACCTTAATATAAGCCAATGTTCCTTTGTATAAATGCTCAATTAGATTTACAAATGCATCTGAGAAGTTTGTGCACTTCATTAAGGTAAACAGATAGTCCCAACTTACTGAATCAAATGCTGAACTTATATCAAGACTAATAAGTGTTAAATCTTTCTTTTTCCTATTTGCAAAATCTATTAATGTTAAAGTTCTTCTTATATTATCAAAAGTATTTCTATTTACAATGAAGCCTGTCTGATCTATATCTATAATGCCGGGAATGATTGTCTTCAATCTATCAGCAAAGATACTCATAAACATTTTATAATCAACATTAAGTAATGAGATGGGCCGATATGAAGAACATCTAGTTGGATCTTTATTAGGTTTCAAAATTGGCAAAATAAATGTATATTGCCAAGATGGGGGGGGTTATTAACTCAGATTGGGCCAAAATAAAAACCTCATGTATTAATGAATATGTACTTTTAGAAAGGATTTTATATATCTCTGGTATAATACCATCATTACCCGGTGCTTTGTTTGATTTAAGCTTATTTATTTGTGTAATAACTTCTGTATATGAAATACTCTTGTCCAATAGTTTAATCTGTTGTTTATTAAGCTTTTCATTCATGTTTGTGGTTATAAACTCCTTTATTTTATCCTTAGGTTCCATGTTAATTTTATTATGGTTAATTTTGTGAAAGTGATTTCTAAATTCATCTAGTATTTCTGGTATACTAGAAACATTCTTCTTTTTCCTTAGAGAAAAGATTTCTTTGATATGGTTTTGTTTATTCAACCTTTTTGTTTTATTTTTAAGTCTATGTAAGTATTTGGGGCTTATTGAATAAGACAAAAACTTGTATTTCTCTAAAGTTATTTTAACTTTATGAGTTAAAATTTCTTTGTATTTCTCATTTAGTTTGTTTATTTCTTCAATAACTTTCTTGTCCATAATATTTTCTTTATTATTATGTTTATAAGAGTCTAATTTACTTTGAATATCTAACAATTCCTTATCCCAAGATTTCCTTTTATTAGTATACCATCTGATACTTTGTCCATATAGATATGATTTTAAGACATCCTAAACATAAACAATGGAGACTTCAGGAGTATTATTTATGTCTAAAAAATGTTTTACTTCTGAAAGTATATATTCTTTATAGTCTTTTAGTTGAGTTAAGTATGCTGGTATCCTTTTGATCTGAACATTATGAGTAGTTTTTATCATGAATTCAAAACCAATTGAATTATGATCAGATATAGGACATGAAATGATTTTGGAATTAATTAAATCTGTTACCATCTGGTTAGAAATAAAGACCCTATCTATTTTTGAATAAGTTTTGTATCTGTTAGAAAAAAGGTTTATGGTAATGACTTTGAATCTATCTGATTATTAATATCATTCAAATGATAAGAATTAGCAAAATCATTTAAATGTTTTGCATTAGATGTAATTCTTCTTTTCCCTATAGTGGTAGTATCACTTTCATGTAGTATACAATTAAAGTCATCAGCTAAAATAATATCTCCTATAGAGAATGATATGATCTTATCAAGATGTTGTTTCACTGTATTAATACCAATTCCAGGTATCCAATATACATTAATTAAAGTGTAAGTCTTCCCATTAATTTGTATTGTAACCATACAAAACATTCCTTTGTCATCCTGATAAGACTTAATGGTTTTAGGAATGGGCATACTTTTATTCCATAAAATAGCCACTCCTCTTTTTTTCTGAGTGTGCTCTGAACTAACCAATACTGTATATTTGTTTGTGGCTAGTTTATCAATATCTTTTTTCAAGAGATGGGTTTCTTGCAGGAAGACTAAGTTGGCCTTATTTAAATTAATGTATCTTATTAGGCTTGCCCTTTTACATGGATTATTCAATCCATTAATGTTTAAAGAAATTCCTTTTAAAGATGTCATGGCATTTTTAAAACTTAAGAATCTTATGATCAAAATAACAAATAACAAGATAAGTAATGTTACATCTCCTCCTTTAGGTGTACCTTTAAATATAGCTGTATTTATTGAATCTCTTATGGGATTTCGTATAGGATTCAATTTTGTTTGTAGTGACAATGAATGTACAAAATATATTGTGGATGTCAAAACTATATACAAATAACAATGAACAAGTGAAAATAATGTAAGGATTAAACTTTGCATCCAGCCTGGAGTTATAAACTCCAACTTAGAGTAGTATTTACCACTCAAGTTAACCCCCTACCCTAAGCAGCAGTACCTCAGCTACCACCTTATCAATTTAATACTAGTTATATTTAACTGAGGTTAACAGTTTTCAGTTCAATTATCTAGCAAAACAAGACTACACATTTGGTAAAACAGCATCATATAAACTAAAATAAACCTTTTTTTTTTTTTTTTTTTTAAACTGTTCATACTACTATATACATCCATGTAATATAAAACACTTGTATTCAAATAGCATTCAAATAATCTTGATGTTAGAAATCAAGAGGAGAGAAAAATAGGTTCTAACATTCATTTAAATCAAAAACTTTGGCTAATATGATTCAGACATTACATATATTAAGATGCATCTATTTTCTGTCATGTAAATGCAATTAACAGCTTCCAAAAAAAAACTTAAATTGCTTGTATATGGGCATTTACTCAAACTCATTATTGTCAATAGAATAAAGTATTATATTCATAGAAATTGTTATAAATCATACTGCATAGTTATGCAGATTCTCAGAAACACTATTATATATACACACTACACACACACACACACATATATATATATATATATATATATATATATATATATATATATACACACACATATATATATATATATATATATATATATATATATATATATATATATATACATACACACACACATATATATATATATATATATATATATATATATATATATATATATAGATACACACACACACACACACACACACACACACACACACACATATATACATATGTATACACACACACACACACACACACACACATATATATACATATATCTGATCTCACTGAGTTATGTCCTTACTGAGCATTATCTTACTTGCTGTCCCTACAATAAATCTGTCTGCTTTATACAAAATAATGCACAGCAAACACATTTTAGTAACCAGATTTTACAACCATGCTATACTACTGCTTTAAAATATATCACATGACAATTTCTTCCAGTATAGAGTTATAAAATTATTTATGCTTGTCAATCAGATGAATTAAATGAGTTATAGTAATGTATATGTTTGGAACATAAGTTTTTAACACAGATTATTAAGCTGCTGTTAAGTAGATTTTCAAAACACTTGAATAAATGTTTCATTTTCTATGCCTTCTAAAATAAGACATTTACTTACTACAAGAAACTGTATCATTTAAACTCATTATAACTGACATATTTTATGAATTATAACATAGATATTTAAGTAATTATATAAAATAACTCACATTTAGATGTTAAAGAGTTCATTTTCCTTCACATAGTCGCATTTGTATCATTTCTATTTCCTGGTAGAGTGTCATTGCTGAATCTGTGATGTGTCAGTGTGATATCTAGGTCAAAGGTGAGACTAGCTGCTTTCAGCTTCTCTGTGAGAATTCTGAGAGTTGAAGCTTTTGAAGTAGCTCATGGACACTGTGCATGAGACAGCCCACATCCCAGATTGTCTCTCTTAACATTTTGGCGGAAACTTATTAAAAACTAGTGACAAACATTCATTTAGCAGTGTAAATGCATCTAAACATGACAAAACCTTCACAATGTATTTTACAGGTTATTACAGCCTCTATGTAAGTGAAATTAAGCCCAAAATTATTAATAAGTAATAAAACTCAATATTTTTGTCCCAACTCAATTTTTATGCAAATCTTATTATTTACTGTGTCTATATGATCAAAAGCATTTCTATATATTAATAAAGAAAAGAAAAAGAGAGTAGAAAGTAAAAGGGTGTAAGGCAGAAATAAAAAAAATGCAAGAGAAAGCTATAAGAAGTATATACAATGAAATATTACTTATTGTTTATATTAATAGAGTTAAAAATAAAACATATTATTTACTATTATTTAGTTCTAATTATTATTAGTTAAAGCATGACAGATTATTTACAAACAAGCATAAGCAGTGTAATCAAGAAAGTATAATTAGGAATAGCATTTGAAGAACATATAAACTTTTTACAAGGAATAAATGTTATTATTCTATTAATCATATTTTCATTACTCTTCTCTCCCTGCCTTCCCCCACCCTTCACCCACTACATAATCTAAATAGAATGTCATTGTTTAAACAAAGAAAAGAAGAAAAGGAGAAGAAAAAAAAAGATAAAGAAAAAAATGTATCAAATTACTAACCTTACTTCTCCTTTTCAGAAAGAGAAACAAGTTGAATCACAACTTGCCATTAAATCTCCAGATATTTTGACTAGTTATGAAACAAAACATTTCTTTGCACACAGAGAATAACTTTGATTAAATCTTTTTCAAAATATTTGTTGCTTCTTGGAAATGCAGGAACTATATTTAAAAAGATTAATAAGGAAATAAAATGATGAGAGAAAAAACCTAGAACAAATCATTTGTTTTCTAGTCTCTTCTTCTTCTCTGAAGTCTTCCACGAAGTTTCAGTTGCCAGTCTCTTTAATGAAGGACTAGCCCATTCCATTTCTTCTATTTTATCCAAAATCTTATTTTTTTTGATAAACAGTAAAGCAGAGTCTAAGTCATCGAAAATTTTAGGACCATCAGGAAGGAAGATTTTAAGCTTGGCAGGAAACAGAAGGTATGTTTTAAACTGTGCTTTTTAAGCTCCCTTATTAGTGGCAGAAAAACTTTTCTTTTAGCTATTACCATGGAAGAATAGTCATTGTCAAAACGCACAGTTGCCTCATTAATCTTAACAGGAGCTTTAGCCCAAGCAGATTTAAGAACCATCTCTTTATCAAAAGATGATAAAAATCTAACTATAACTGATCTAGGATAGTTTTTGTTAGAGTTAGTATTAGCTATAGATCTATGTGCTCTTTCGATACCAAAAGAGAATGCTTCTGGTAAGTCTAAAGTTTTAGGAGCCATGTTGTTAAAAAGAAGTAATATTGTTACCTTCAATATTTTCTGTCAGTCGAAAAATTCTAATGTTATTGCCGGTAGATCTATTTTCCAGGTCATCCAGCTTTGTTTCTAAATGTGTATTTTGTTTCAGCAGAAACTCAATGTTGATTTCCTCTTCTTGTATTCTATTTTCCATGTCATTCACAGCTTCTTCTATGCCTGTCATCTGGATCTTCTGTTGTTGCAGGTCTATATGTAACAAGTCTATTTGTTTTGTAGTTTTTCTATGAAGGTGTCTATTTTAGTATCCATTTTATCCATCTTAGCAGTAAGTTGCTGGATTATAATTATCAGAGACTGAAGTTCTTTCTTGATGCTGGAGTCTTGAGAATTTGTCTTACTGGAACTCATTTCAGACTGATAAACTGACAGGAAAATTTCCAAAGTGATTTCTGACAGGAATATTGTTAAGATTTCCTTTCTTTTTTAGATATAGTTCAAGAACTATATAAAACAAACATATTTAGAAAGAAAATTACTTCAAAAATTAATTTTAAGTAATTAATTCCTGTCAGTGTAATGAAATTGGTGGAGCTGAAGAAATCTGCTGCTATCCTGTGTTCATCCTTGGCCACGCCCCCGTCATCCAGATATTCTGACTTCAGATTTCCTTTGTGCTTTGTGACCCTGGTGGTTCTCCACTTCAGCTCTCCTATTTTGGGGATTGTGAGCTTTTGATTACTTCGAGTGTGAAATAGGATTTTGCTATAATGTCTTGTGAAATGGGACTTTGGTCTAATGGCAAAAGTAAGCTCTTATTTGGATAAGTGAGAGGGACAAAATATTCATTGTGTTTTGAAACTAATTTCTCCTTTTTGTAGGGTAAAGGCTGAGTAATTACCAGACCATTTTTATATAATCTCAGTTTGTGAAATGGTAAATTTTGGAGCTATGTTAAGAAGTATAGATGTCTCCATGGTGGATAAACTAGGTCCCTTTTTATTGGAGATATCACTTGTTTTACAGTGAGTTATTCATGCTGTTTATCATTTCTGTGGCAATGTTCATTTAAAATATCAGATTTTCATTTGTCCATCTTAACTTCTGGATTCAGCATGCCCTACTTGGCATTCTCGCCATGTGTGTGATTTCAGTAAAAAAAACTACACAAGAACTTTAAGTCTTGTAGCAGCATTAAAATAATCAAGCCTCAAAAATATTGTTACTTGGATGAGATGACACATTGTAAATAGGCTTTTGTCTAGAATTTGTTTGGCATCATTTCTGCTCATGTGCAGACCATATGATATTTAAGCAGAGAAAAGGGCAGTGCATAGTACATACTAGGATTAGTGGAAGAATGGGAAATGTAACTGAAATTGCAAATAATGCATCTTACTTGCCATCTTTGTTCTTCTGCAGGCAATGGGCATTCTTCTGCTTCCACAGAACATCCCAGAAAGTCTAAAATATCTAACTAGCATGGTTGATGACATCTGGTTCTATGCAGGAGACAAATCAACAGATGTAAGTTGAAAATATGAGAGTGTTATAAATGCTACTTGAGATGCAAAATGTGTAGTGCTTTTTTGTACATAACTTCTAACCTTGTTGACCAGAATTGGAGGCCGTGATATTAGTGTGCTGTATTGCTGAGTAAAAATGTGTAGTTTCAGAAAATATTTGTATATGCACATAGGGTCTGCCTTTGTGTGCATATTTGTGTATAGTATATACATACAATGTGTATGTGTGACCCACACATACATATATAGACAATTTGAACAGTCATCCAAATCTGAGATAGTGACTGCAAGACTGCAAGTCCAAGTCATGATAGACTGTGATAGCAGTCCTTTGTTAGGCTTCTTTTCTCTTTGCATCAATTTACAGATTTCAGTCTGAGCCGAAATTGCCCTAAAATCAATTTTAACTTCTCTCAATTGGTATCACTCTCCTATGTGCCGATTCTACAGCCTTACTACAGCTTAGTAACTTCATCTTTGTGTACTTGAAGAGTATTCTTGGAAGAGAGATATCAGTATTTTTGTAGTCCTAGGCAAAGCTATGACTAAAACATCAGATGTTAGTATGTCAGGAAGTAATCAGGGGGGTGGGTTATAAAGGGCAGAAAATATTTTTCATTATGAAAAGGCTCAATAAACTGAATCAGGAATTGTTGTGGTTGGAATGGGACGCTGTCTGTACAGCTGGGATAAAACAAAACTGCATTACAGCTCACATGGAGGTGAGTGTACAGACTCTCTTGTTTTGAGGATGTAGATGACACCAAAATTCTACAAAGGATTCTTATGCATATAATGAAATGGGGGATCTAGTTTTGATGGAGAAGGGGGGATTTGCTTTTTTTTTTTTTATTTTAATCTTTTCTTATATTGCATTTTGCTTTAAGTTGTTTTGGGTCTTGGTTAGGGTCAGCTAAAAAAAAATTATTTTGTAGACAATGAATAACATTCAGCTGTTTAGTGGGAGGAGCTGAGAAATAGCATTCCTCATTTAGCTACATATACTTAGTGGCATCTTTATTTTGCCGTAGTGCTTGTTTGACTTGCTGTTCTATGCCTATTGCTGATCTCTGTCTGCATTTGATTTTTGCCACCCAACTGCCCTACTTCTTTTGCACTTTAAACTTTGGCTTTTGAGTTCCCCACCCCCACTATAAATCTGATTTTGGATAAGCCTTCCAGTCCCATCTCATCAGCTTATTCTACTGAACACAGAGATCAGTTGAGAAGGCTTGTCCCCCTTAGTCTCATACTTAATTATCTTCTTTTTCCTGCCTCCGCACTTACTAAAAAAATGCACTTTATACAGCTGCTTTTATTGCAGCATTTTGCTTCTTAGTGTTCAGTTGCTTTTAATCTGCTGTGTTTATTACTGCTTGTTAGTAGCCTGATTACATTGTAACTGTTATTCTAAGCCTCTTAGTTCTGATTTAAGCACTTGGGCTCCAAACTAGCTATCTTACATAAGGAAGGTTTGTGGTGTACTTTCCTGTGGCAGGAGAGGTAGCTTACCCCACTCTTAGATGGGAATTGCTGGTTGAAGGCTCATTGTGTGTGTTCTAAAAGTGTTTAAATGCTTGAGCTCCAAACCAGTTATTTTACATTAAGAAGGCTTATATTCTACACTGTTGTGGGAGGAAAGGATGCATCTACCTTTCTGAGCTGGGAATTGCTGTTGTAAGTCTTATTGTGCCTTTATTTGATTAATTAGAGGACTAGCTTGTTTAAAATTTTGAGTCTGTCTGCCTGGGGTGTTTGGCAACCACTCTACTTGAGAAGAAAAGTGTTGATGGTTTCTGCAAAACTCTAGAAAAACTAAAACTTGCATTACCATAGCCACTGTTTTGACACTTGTTTTTCACACTTTTTGTCATGGCTGCATTAACTGAATGTTTCTGTGTTGAATATCTGCATTTTATCTATTTTACAGCATTTAATTAGACATGCTGCCGTCCATGCAATAGCGCTTAGCAGTGCTCTGTATAGTCACCAATACCTCGTAGCGTAATTCCCCTTCTAACTCAGATATCTCAGTGTAATTTTTCCTTAAAATATCCTTACTGTCTAGACAGATTCTTTTTTAAACTAATAGAGCATTTAGTGTGCACATAGGTGAGTGTTGCTTATCAAGTTCCTTGTCTTATTGACCTATTCAACATTTAAATTTCCCTCACTCTTCCCTAGTAGATCAGTAGCCAGGGATATGCACTTCCTGACCCTCTCTGTGGCTAGTCTGGTTGAGATAGATATTTTGATGCATTGTAGCAATTGCCTCATGTACATTGACAAAGTTATTCTTAATAAAACAGAGATATAAAGTATGCAAGAGTTGCAAATACACTTTAATACTGGAGGGAAACTCGTACAACCAAAATTAATCCTGTAGAGGTTGTCAGTGACACTTGCACCACACCTACTGCACAAGGTGAAGACCCTACACATAAAACTACTTATATTAAGGCACTTAAGGTAACCTTCCTAAAATACTAAGGCCTTCTGCATAGCACAGTCAAAAAAAGGCCATCAGCCATCATGTAAACACTCCATTAAAACACTACCCACAACTACACATAGTAACATTGTCTCCAATGCCTCTGCTGCTAAGCCCTCAAGGCAAACCAGTGCACAGCCAAATTTCTAGGTCTTTGGGAATTCTGTAGTAAAGGACATCAGTGTACCCTTCACCAGACTGAGTAGAGAGAGTGTCATGGTTAGCTGCCTTTCTGGTGCTAGGATCTGTCAAATCATAGAGGCACTCTAGTCATTGAACCACAGGTACCACCATGTGGGTGTTAATGCCTCTGAGACTAGCATGGGCATTGTTGTCAAACTTAAGAGGTTAGGTAAATACCCATATGTCAACTGGTGGATAGCAAGCTGGCTCACATACAGGACCCAGGAAGTTAGAATTGGGAAGTCCACTTCAACAAAGAGGCCAGTCATAAGCAGAGTCCCTCTGCGATTGGTCCTGGGACAGCTTCTTTTTGGTATTTACTTCTGTGAAGGCAAGGCCAATGTCAGTGGTCTGTGTCTGACTAAATCTGCAGGTGATTGCAAATTAGGAGCTGTCATTGAATCACCCACACGAGACAAATGTTCCCCATGAAGGGCTGATACAGACAAACAGGTGTCAGAACCATGGACTAAAACTAAATGCAAAGAAATACATAGTAGTATCCTTCGGGAAGTCCTTCACCCTTGGTGACTTTCCTATTGACAACACACACCTAAGAGTTAACTCAGTAGGCAGGGACATGGGGGGAGACACAGACAGTAATCTAGTCTTTGACCATCACATGTCTACAGCAGTGAGGAAATCATTCTGTGTTGTGCAACTTGTAAACAAAGGTATGGCATCTAGGTCCAAGGAAGTAATTGTTCCACTGTATTCTTCATCAGACCTATCACTGAGTACAGTGCTCCCTTTGGTATGTACCTAACCAGGCATATCCAACAATTGGAATCTCCACAGAGGTTTCTCACTAAAAGAATACACGGCACAAGTAACATGTCCTGTGCGGACCCCCTCAAGGCCCTATCCCTTTACTCTGTCTCCTGCAGGCTGTTGAGGAGAAATCTGTGCCTGGCATACAAGGTATTGTCAGACCCCACTCTAGTGGTGCTTATTTGCAAAACAAACAGCACCAGAATTACATGTTCTAAAGACTTAAAACATTGTGATATAAATAGGATATGCTGGAGAGACGGGTATATATCCCAGAGACTACCCCTCTCTGGAATAGGCTCACCATCCATGTGAAGCAGAGTTCCACCATAACCTAGATAAAGTGTTACTTGGATGTTTGGGTAGGGAACAAGAAATTTAATCTCTGGTTTGGCACCTATGTCTCTCTGATGGACACAGGCAGCCTGTAAATGGTTAATCAACGTAAACCCTGCTTGTAAATGTTTCATCTCCCAATCCCCTGCTTACAGTTATCAAGGGTACCAGAGCTAGTCAGATTGGGGATGCATGGGTAGGCTTAAAAAGGCCCTTCTGGTCTCTGGCCTAATAATCACCTATCAGCTTGCTGATTATGTGCCTCGGGCAGGTGTGAGCCTAGCACTGAGCAGCATACCACCTTCTCCAAGGATGATGCCAAGTTGCCAACAGAAAATGATTTTAACTATTGGCTTAGCTTCTGGTGTCTGTCCAAGGAGATCGTGTTTGGACTGGGAGGACCTGGTTGACAGATCATTCTGCTTTGCCAGGGATGGTCTGCACTTTTCCCCTCTAGGCTTGTGGATATTGGCAATGCCAAACTGATATTCCTTTGTAGACAAAGTTGTCAGAAGGTTTATCTGAAGGTGGTACTGCTCAGTGCTAGAAGAAACTTCAGTCCTTGCAAGCCTTCCTCTCTCTTGCGACTGTAGACATCTGTGTAGTAATGGAAACATGGTTTAAAGTTGCAGAAACTACCCCAGCAATGCAAGGTGTTATAATGCCTTTCACATCTGGAACAGCTACTGCGAGGGAGGGAACTAAATGTGGAGAAGTCTGTCTGTTAAAACCAACCTCACATTCGGACTAGTTAGTGTATGACCCACTAGAACTCGTAGATTTGCAGCTTGCCATAAACAAGGTTCTCTTACCATGTTTTTGCAACCTGTAGGTCCCCCTCCATGTCCCAGGAAACCCATACTACCTATCTCAATGTACTAGTCTCACCATTCAAACCAGTATGTTCATGGGGGATCTGAACTACCCCCTATAGATTGGGAACCCTACACCACTTCTAATGCACAAACCTAGGGGTCCTAAACTTTTAATATCAACATCCTGGAACAGTTGGTCCATTCTCCTACCATGGATGCTAACATCCGTGACCTTGTACACACATGGAGGGGCCAATGTTCCTCACCCAATGTAATCTGGGGAATCCAGCAAAACCAAAACCCTTTAACTATTCCAAGGCTAAACTCTGTCTCTAGTAAGAGACCCCTTAACTAAATTCAAAGCACCACCCCAAATCAGTAAACACCATAGCATATGCTGAACTATTTACAAAATCTCTGTACAGCCATACTTACAGCAGTATAGTGAGCTGTGGCCACCCGCGTAAAGAATAATACAAACTCAAAAGACCAGCCACTTTGGTCAAATCTTAATATCAATCAGTTATACAACAAAAAAAATCTTGCCCAGGCGTAGGGGGAACAAAGCCATATCTAGTAGAAGCTCCCTGACCAATCTAAACAGGGAACTAAGAGGGTTATTTAATACTCCAGAGGCTAAATTTGAAGAAGAAAAGGTTTCTCAGGCAGGCAAAGGACAACCACAAAGCTTTCTACAGCTATGTCCATAACCTCAGAAGAAATACACAACAATATGCATATAACCCACATTGAACCGGAGGGCATTGCCAACCTTTTGGTTGACAGGTTCAGCTCCAATTTCAACACCCACTCCCCCTGATAGTCCAAAGGAAATAACACATACCACAATCCCCCCCTAACCATTACTAGGGAACCGGTCATCGGTGCACTTTCCAAGACCAAAAACAGTGCATCGATGGGGCCCTTATAACATCACATGATGGTTAATAAATCATGTGAAGCATGAGCTCTGTGGTCCACTTGAATCACTTTTCAACTGGAGCCTGTAGTCAGGCTTTGTACCCAAGGAATGGAAGAGGGCTACAATCATTCTCCTGCACAAAGGAGGTTCAACCACTGATCCGGTTAGCTTGCAGGCCCATACGTCTGACCAGCCTTGGGAAAGGCCATGAAAAGAATTGTCATGGACATAATAAATGAGGACATTGGTCACTTGCAAACATTGGACCCAGCACAATTCTGCTTTGTTAAAGAAAGGTCATGCCTATTAAATCTAGTGGACTATTTTTGAGAGGGTAACCAAAGCACTGGATGAAGGCAAGACTGTGCACACAGCTTACCTTGACCTAGCCAAGGCTTTTGATATAGTACCCCACTCAAGCATTGTAGATAAATGGGTTTACACCTAAATTAGTGAGTTTATCGTCCACTGAATAGCCAACTGGCTCACTGATAGGACTTGGGAGGTCAGAATAGGTGAGGCCACCTCCACCAAGAGTCCAGTCAGTACTGGAGTCCCCCAGGGCGCAGTACTGGACCCTCTCCTTTTTTTGGCATCTATTTCTCTGAAATGGAAGCAACTGCTGAAGGTTTATGGCTGACTAAGTCAGCAAATGATTGCAGGCTGGGGATTATCAGTTCCCCTGCAGACACTAGCATTTTTCAAGAAGGTGCAGCTATGATTAACAAATGGTATCAAAAAGTACAGTTTTGTACCTACCATAAATGTAGATGTTCGAAGATCCACATTGCTGCAGTCCTTACATATGGGTAATCCGCTGTCCTCGGTCGGCCCGAATACCAAAGTATTAGGCTGACGACGGTCATCAGAACTGACATCAGAGCGTCAGGGTATTAAAGCGCATGACCGACGTCATATCCTCAGTCTTTTCTTGCCCCAGATGTCAGAAGGCCCTAAAAGGAAAGGCCACAGCCAAAAACAGAATACTTCCCAAAAGGCATGTACAAATAACAGCTACCACCCAAACCATACAACCACTCCAAACTACAGAGGGGAAGGAGGGATTGGACTGCAGCAATGTGGATCTTGAACATCTACATTTATGGTAGGTACAAAACTGTACTATGTTCTTCATCTCACATTGCTGCAGTCCTTACATATGGGTAGAATCCCAAAGCAGAGGTAAAGGGAGGCTGGCAAAATCATAAAGCATTGGGAGCTGCCAAAATGCCCTGTAAGATTGCAGTGGCAAAACCAGCCCTAGATTTGGAATAAAGAGGAAGGTGGTAATGTTTAGAAAAAGTATGCACTGAACTCCAAGTAGCTGCTTCCAAAATATCTTTAGTAGCTACTCCCCTTAAAAAGCTGTAGAAGTGGCAGTAGCCCTAGTGGAGTGAGGTCTGATTCCAGCGAATCTCCTTACCATGATGAGAGTAACAAAAGCAATACAAAACCAATCCACTTAGAAATACTTTGCTTTGTAACAGGTTTCCCTGAGAGCCTAAAGCAAAAGAAACAAACAACTGCTGAGACTGTCTGAACCCTTTAGTCCTGCTCAAATAATAACGCAACTGCCTGTGAATATCCAAAGTGTGCAAAATTTTCTCCCCTTTATTTTGGGGATATGCATAAAAAGTAGGCAAATGAATTGATTGGTTCAAGGCCACATTTGAAACCACTTTAGGCATAAAAGTAGGATTAGTACGTAGAGATACCCTATCCTTATGAAAAATTAGGAAGGGTTCAACCGCCATAAGAGCCTGTAATTCAGAAACCCTTCTAGCAGACGTAATGGCCAACAAAAAAGCAGTCTTCCAAGACAAAAACTTTAACTCAGCAGTAGCTGCAGGTTCAAAAGGAGGTGTAAAGTAAGCTTTTCCAACACAAAATTGAGATCCCAGGCAGGAGTAGGAGCTCTACGTGGGGGTCTTATGTTCTTTGTTTAAGCAATTTCTTAGAGGGGCAAAGGATGAGAAAACAATGGAGGGTCACAGTCATAGTGAGCAGAAATGGCTGCAGCATGAACTTTTATAGAGGAGAAAGACAAACCCTTGTCTAATAATTCTGTAAGATATTGAAGAGAAACACTTAAATTAGGCCTGGAAACATCAAAGCTCTTTGATTTGCTCCAAATCAAAAATCTCCTCCATTTATCAGCATAAACTTTCCTTGTACTAGGCCTTCTGGCCTCCAAAATAACATTCAAAACTTGTTGTGGAAGCTGCGATCCTCCAGGTTCTAGAACCGAATGTTCCAGGCTGTTAGATGCAGGGACTGAATCCTGACATTGAGGAAATGATTGCCCTCCTGAGACAAAAGGTGCGGAATCGAAGGCAAAGGCCATGGAGGCTCCCGTACTAAACTCCTCAGCAGAGGGTACCAGTGCGTGCTGTCGAGGCCAATCTGGAGCTATTAGAATCATGGAGGGCTTGTCTTGTCTGACCTTCAAAAGTACCTTGGGGAGGAGAGGCAGAGGCGGAAAGGCATAAACGTGAAGATTGCTCCAACTGAATGATAGAGCATCCACTTTCCAAGCTGTGGGATGAAACAGTTTTGTGCAAAACTTTGGCAACTGGAAATTTAGTGGAGAAGCGAACAGATCTATGTCTGGAGTCCCCCAAATCACTGTCAATTCTCAAAACACCTGAGGATCCAATTTCCACTCGTGGGGATCCACTATTTGTCTGCTCAAAACATCTGCTAAGGAGTTCTGTGCTCCTGGTAGAAACCTTGCTTGAAGATTGAGGTGTAAACTGAGAGCAGTCTCCCACAAAATCATTGCTTGCCTGCAAAGTGGGTACGAATGGGTTCCCCCTTGCTTGTTGATGTACCACATGACAGTTGTGTTGTCTGTTAGAATCAACACCTGCCCTGGTTGAAGAAAATCCTTGAAAGCCATCAGTGCAAATTGGACTGCTAACATCTCCTTCAAGTTGATATGTAAATGTTGAAGTCTGGCAGGCCACGTGTCTTGAACCCATTTTCCATTGAGGTGTGCTCCCCAAGCCTTGTCCAAGGCATCTGTCGTTAAAATCTGACTCTCCTCTGGTCGGGTCACAGAGAGTCCCTTGTTTAGGTGACATTCCTGAGCCCACCACAAAAATTCCTTTTGAATGCAAGGTATTATTTGAATGACAGTGTCCAGATCTTGGCAGTGTTGTGTCCATACATTTTTGAGATACCATTGTAGCTTCCTCATATGCAGTTTGGCATTGGGAAGCACCAGAATACAAGATGCCATGAACCCCAAGGCTTGAAGGACTGTCCTTGCAGTCAGCCTGGACCGTAGAGACAATTGATGGAAGTAAAGTGAAAGGTTCTTTTGCTTGTCCGGGATCAAAAAGGCCATCTGGGAAGCTGTATTCAGTCTCACACCCAGAAAGCACATTTCCTGAGAGGGTACTAGACTGGACTTTGTTTCCTTCACAGAATACCCTAGGCACCTTAACACTGCCATCACATACTGTAGATGATGAAGAAGTTCACACTTGTCCTGAGCAAGAATCAGGCAATCGTCCAAATAAGGATAAATTTGTATTCCTCTTAACCTTAAGAAGGCTATCACTGGAGCCAGAACCTTTGTGAACACCCTGGGCGCAGTAGATAAGCCAAAGGGCAATGCAGAGAACTGATAATGTAAATTCCCAGCCCAAAAACGCAGGTATCTCCTGCAACTGGGCCTGATAGGAACATGAAGATAAGCCTCTTTGAGATCCAGAGTTACCATCCAGTGATCTTTGCCCAACAGAGGTAGAAGTTGTTGCAACGTCAACATTTTGAATTTTGGAATGTCCAGGTATGTGTTGAGGATAGATAAATCCAAAATTAGCCTCCAAGTGTTTCCTTTCTTTGGTACTAGAAACAGGCGAGAATAAAATCCTAGGCCCACTTCTGACAGAGGGACCTGCTGAATAGCCCCCATTTGAAGAAGTAAAGAAATCTGGTTGTGAGCCTCTACTCTTTGCTGAGGAGGAACGTCTGGCATGCCTTTGAAAGGAGGCAATGTATGGAAATAAAACTTGTAGCCTCGGTCTATAATGTCCAACACCCATTTGTCCTGGGTGATTAAAAGCCAGTTTTGCTTGAAGAGTGCCAACTTTCCTCCCAAGGGAGCTGCCAGACATGAAGAATCTGGCAGCTGAAGATGCAGGTCATTGGGCCTGTTTACGAAAGGACTGGCCCCTGCCCTCACCTGTAGACTGTGCAGGTGAACTCCACGTTCTAGGCCTGAAAGAACTCTGAGCTCTGCCCCTACCACGTCTAGATCTACCCCTAGACTGTAAATCAGAAGAAGGATAAGCCCATCCCTTAGTAGGCCAATTCCTGCTAAACTTAGGAGGCTGCACCTGCAAAAAATCTTTAACAGTCTGCATAGACTTAGCCTTGTCTTCCATTTTCTTCAAGACAGACTCCACAGGCGAACCAAACAAAACTTCAGACTGTAAAGGAGCATCCAAAATCCTAGTTTTAACATGCTCTGACAAATTCTGATCCTTAAGCCAGGCGTGCCTGAATAACTGAACCGGTGGCAGCCACCCTGGAAGAAGCCTGTAAAGCATCGAAACCACACTGCAAAGAATGCTTACCCACCTGTTCAGAGGCATGCACCAAATCCTGTAATTCTTTACACTCTATGCCCTCTGCCAAAGCATCCACTTTAGATTTTAGTTGAGTAAGGAGAAAATTCTGATACTTCAACATATGAAACTGGCAATTTAAAGCCCTCATTGCTAAAGTGGAAGAGGTATACACTTTCTTACCCCATCTATCCAAAGCTCTAGCATCTTTATCTATAGGCACTGGATTCTTTACAACAGAAGCCCTGACACCCTTAGGTCCCTGGCTAATAGTTTCTGGGTCAGCCCTAGGACTCTTATACAGATATTTATGCCTCAGGCACTCTGTAATACCTGTCTGGCTTAACTGGGCAGGAGGCAGAGTCTGGATTAAGGGAAGCCTCGAGAAAACATCTTGAACAACATCTAAAACAGGGGTATAGCCAAGGGCCTATGCTGTGGTAAAACAAAATTCCCTAAGCCTCTTTCGAGTCTGAGAAATCCTGACCTTCCCATTTAAAATGTTCCCTCATAGAATGCAGGGTTTCTGAAAAAGAAAAATCCTCTGGAGGAGAAGCAGAAGGGGTGGAATCCTCTGCGTCTGAATCAGAATAAGGAGGAAAATCTTGAATGTCTTCAGCCGAAGACTCTGAGTAATCTGAAGCCTGCTCCAAACTTTCCACCTCTGGCTCTACCCTAGGCCTCTTATCAGGAGGGGGCATAGAACCTCTGATTAAAGAAATTAAATCTTCTGCCATTTTAAGCATGTGCTTTTTAGGGACAGAGCCTGCAGAACTAGGACTGACACCCGTGGAAGGCAAACCAGGCCTGCCTTTGGAAGGAGCCTTAGAGACAGAAGGAGAAGGCCTAACCACCTTAGGCAAGGAAGGAAGAACAGCAACCTGAGAGGCCCCTTCAGCCTGACCTGGCTCCTGAGAGGCCACATCTTGCAAAATCAAAGCCTCCCCCTAACTGAAACCTCGGCTGGATCCACAGATTCCACCGTAGTTTCTAAAGATCCGGCGTCCGGAACGGACGACTCATCTTGTCTGGACTTTAAAGATTTGTCTTTGCGCTTCTTCCCGGTAGCGGGCGTCGGAGGATCCGACGGCATATTATAATTACACCGCTTACCGAAGACAAGCCTAGCGCAATCTAACCTACGTTTAATGGTGCGCTTATTAAACCTAGCACAAAAGCGACACCCGACCACGTCGTGCTCAGGTCCCAAACAAGGAATACAAAGAGAGTGGTAATCCCTATGCGGTATCTGTTTCCCACAAGAAATACAATTATTCACTTTTTCTGACATCCGAATTAACTGAGGCAAGAAAAACAAAAATATTCCCAACGGGTACTTAGCCCAACTTGGATTCGGTCTGAAACTCAGAATACGAAAATGTCAGAGCATGACGGCACTTGCAAACGCTGCTTCTGCATCGGACCATGCGGCAAAAAAGACTGAGGATATGACGTCGGTCATGCGCTTTAATACCCTGACGCTCTGATGTCAGTTCTGAGCGCCCATGACCGACGTCAGCCTAATACTTTGGTATTCGGGCCGACAGAGGACAGCGGATTACCCATATGTAAGGACTGCAGCAATGTGAGATGAAGAACATCCATGGTCTTAAACTTAGCGCTAAGAAATGCATAATTGTACCCATTGGGAAGTCAACCATTATCCTGACCAATTACCTTGTTGATAATACACCTCTAAGAGTCAACCCAGTGGCCAGGGATCTAGGTATGCATATAGACAGTAGCCTTAACTTTGACCACTACATGGCGACAGTGGTGAGGAAATCCCTTTAGTTAACATTTATAACTTACAAGTAAGGGTATGGCATCTAGGTCCAAAGAGGTAATAATCCTACTGTACCCCACCCTTATCAGACCAATTATAGAGTACAGTGCTTCCTTTGTTATGTAACTGACCAGGCATATGCAGCAAATAGTGACCTCAGAGGTTCCTTTAAAAAAGAACACAAGGTGTAACATACCTACCATATGCAGAGCACCTTAAGCCATTTTCCTCTACTCCATCTCCTAAAGATTGTTGAGGGATGACTTGTGCCTTACTGGGCATCTGCATATCCCACATTTAGAATCTCTTGCATGTTCTTAAGTCAAACAGTACCAGAATTACAATATCTAGAGACCTGAATTTTGCCTGTGACTTGCACATCTGTCTCTCCAGCATGTTCTGTTTATCCGAGAGCCTGCCCCTCCTGTGGAAGAGGCTTACATTGATGTGAAGCTGAGTTCATCTGTTACCCAATTTAAGTGCAGCCTAGACCATTGGATCGGGAATTGAAAATTTCACCAGGCCTGGCACCCATGCACCTTTATGGACTGAGGTAGCTTATAAGTGTATGGACTTCCATATCCTATTTGGATACAGGACATAATTATTCATCTGATGATGTCAATTTTCATTTATCCTTGATGTATGGGACTTGGTTCCAACTCTCAGAACCAGCTCGGCCATTCTAACAGCTAACGAGAACCAAAACCTCTCGAGCTAAGTCCCTACCCAGAATGCCCCTCTAGATTACTAAATTTCCTCAGATCTTGTTTGCCGCTCTTCTACAGAAGATGCGTCAGCCAAACCCTTTTTCAGCTAAGTGTAATTTCATTATGTATTGTTTGGAATTTACTTGAACCTTTTGTCTACATACCCAGTTAACTTTTCACCTTCCGTTTCACTACCTCTTCCTTTACACTTCAGTGTTCTTGTCTACCATTGATGGTAGTTTTTCCTGTTACATTGTAGTCAGGTTTTTCTTTTAGCGAGTGAGTGTACTGTTTACCTTCTCGTGGTATCTGTATTGCCATCATTGGTAGCTCTATCCCTTTTGCATCTACCTCTTGGTAGTTCTGGCCTACCATTGTTGGTAGTCCCCCCCCCCCCTTATTATTTTCTTCTTTCTAGTGTGTGTGCATAGGTAGTGAGAGTGTCTTCTGCCATTGATTACAACTGGCTTTAAACAATGTTGTGGTTGTGGAAGAACAATGCCTAATTCTGATGGGCATTCATCTTATGTTTTACTGCTTGGACCCAGTGTTTACAAGAGGATTGTGCTATTTGTCAAGCTTTTAGTCACTGGGCACTCATAGAAAGAAAGAACAAACTTATCTTCAAAAGGTCTGATTAAGACCTCTTTTGATGAGGCTTTGTCTAGTCAGCCTAGGACTTCAAAATTGAATACATCTTCACCTTCATCTTCCTCTTTCTCTAAGACCGAGCATGGAAAGAAGAGGAGTCTGTCAGTGCTGATATCACCCTCTGCCCCAGCACACAAGAGACCTAAATCTGCAGTCCCCACACATACTGCAGAACTGAAGTTAACTGCCAAAAAAATCTATGGAACCAACTTCGTCTGCACCAACTGTAGTGACCAGCTCTGCTCCACAGGTTTTAGTGCTGACTATTCATGTCACTTCCCCTTACTATGTATCTGTACCTTCTACAGTGCCGACTGTAATTTTGGAACTGGTTCCTTCCACAGTGCTATTAACAGCTTTGGAATCTGGATTCATTTTGGTTCCCAGGACTAACTATTCCCCCTCAATAGATCCTTTTGTGCGACACTTTCCAAGTCCCTTTTTAGAGAGGCCAGAATTCCCCTCTGCATTTTCTGTCCATTCCTGTAGTCGTCTGATGGAAGTCAACATCGTGAGGTTGGTGGATCAGCTCCTCGTGGCTGGGGGGGGTCTTTCAGACTATTCCCAGGTTTCACTCCCTTCTGTGGCTGGAACTTTCTCTCTAAGGACTCCACCAGACATTCCTCCTGTAACCTCCACTGGAGTATTGGAGACCATGACTTGATTTCCCCGGTACAAGCTGTTCCGGTGACGACAGCTCTCATGCCGTCAGCTGAAGTGCCTGCCCTGAGTTCCTATGCTCCTTGAGAGCAGGTGGACTCGGATCGTAGCTCTGCTGCCTCGTTAGTGGGCTCTTCCTCAGCTTTGGTCTCTATGGCAGTCTCCTCGGAGGGGGGTGGAACCATGGTTCCGAGGTTGTCCTGGGCTCCAATTACTCTTTGGGGGGCCTGCCTTCCATGTCATGTAGAGGGCCTTAGCCTCTGCAGGTTCATAGCTGGTTCTTTCCCAACTGGAACATTTTCCTGGAACTCCTTCTTGCCCAGAGTCTGACAACGAGGATCGAAGCTGCAGGACACCACTTTACAGGGCCTTACCTCTTCCAAGTCCTGCACAGAATTTCCCATTGAGGAGGTGCCCCAGATGAGGATGTGTAAGAGGAAACACCTAGATTTCTCCAAAGGAATCTGTCATGGAGGACACAGACATTTCTTGAAATATTAAAGTAGGAGGTGACTGGAAGCCCAAAGACGCTTCCTCAGAGGAGTCTGTGTACCTGCAAGCTTTTGGTGCTCACCCATCTACGTCTTGGTGACCCTCGCCTCTGACTATCTCATTAAGTTGATTGCACAGTGGGCATGGAAGGCCCCTGACTTTGTAGAACTAATCCCAAGGAGACAAGACAAGATCCTTTCAGTGCTAGAGGACCATCAGTTTTGGTCCAAGGGTTTAGCAGTAGATGCCATGGTGGTTGCGGCTGCCACTAAGAAGGAACTTGCAGAAGAGAGTTCCACTGTTCATCCCCCTAACCAACAGTCCAGGGCAATGGACAGGTTCAGGAATCAGGTGTACGCTTCCTCGACCTTTGCCTTACGGTCGTTTAACTTCATGGCACACTTCACCAGACTTCAGAAGGATCTGATCAAGGAGCTGTCAGATACCCTTGCAGGAGCTGTGTCTGAGGAGGTACAGGACAAAGTAGCCTCCACGCTTGGCATCCTGGAATCTATTTTTAACTCCTCCATGAGGCTCATTGCACATGCAGCCAAAGGGGCTACTAGGGTAGTGGGTTCTGGTGTAGCCATAAGGAGACATGCTTGGATGCTTTTGTGTGAATTTGCAGAGCCATTTAGGTCTTAGTTCGTCAACGCTCCATTTGACAGATCTTTCCTTTTTGGCCCCAAAGTCAAAGATACCTTGGCCAGATGTAAAAAGGATGGAATGATCCTGTCTGCCATGGGTTTACGTTCCTGTGCTCTCCAATGCTCCTATTCCAGGAACCATAGGAGCGAAAAAAATGTGGTTCAAGAAAACCAAACGGCCTTTCCAGGACACGCGTGGCAATGACTCCGCTCGGGGCAGCGGGGGGAGCTACAATGGGAAGACACTGACCTCATGGCAGAGGTGGCGCAGAAAATCGGGGTTCCCGAGATTTATTCTCAGGGAAACCCTAGCAGCACTCCTAAAGAGAGGCCCAATTGTTTACCTCTGGAGACAGTCGGGGGAAGACTATTCTTGCACTCACTAGCCTGGCAACAGATGACCACAGATACTTGGGTGCTAAGGATCATTGCCAAAGGATACAACAGTCCCTTCATTCTCACTCCGAAAACAGGAAGAAGACTCCCCAATGTTCCCACCCAATCAGAGGGATCAGGCAGCTCTGGAAATTCAAAAGCTGCTAGAAAGTCATCCAGGAAGTCCCACCAGACCAGATAGGATCTGGATTCTACTCCAGGATCTTTTTGGTGACAAAAAAGACAGGTGACTGGAGATCAATTTTGGATCTCAGCCTTTTGACCAAGTTTGTTCAGCAGACAAAATTCCGGATGCAGACAAAATTCTGAATGGTCATTGTTCAGTCTATTCTTCCCTTCTTAGGGAAAGACTATTGGATATTCTGTATAGACCTCCAGAATGCATATTACAACATAAGAATGGACAAGCACTCTAGGAGGTTCCTCCTTCTGGCTCGGAGCCAGTCAGTAGCAGTTCAGAGCTCTGGCCTTTGATCTCACCACGGCCCCCGGGTGTTCAAGTGTATGGCAGCAGTAGCAGCTCAGTTGAGACTGTACGAATTATGAGTGTTTATATATTTAGATAATTGGCTCGTTACCGCTCCCACCAGGCACCTACTAGAACAGACAAGGTTTTATTCTCCCTACTTGTGCTCGTCTAGGTATAATGGTGAATCATACCAAATCCCAACCAAGTCTAACTCGGCAGTTGGGAGTTTATAGGAGCCTGCCTGATTACAACCTCTTGCATAGCCTCCCTTCCTATTCACAGATTGCAGAAGATATGGTCGTTATTCTCTCAAACTGTGTACCTGCTGTATTAGTTCTACAAGTTCCAGGGATCCATGGCAGCGGCCACCACACTGCTTCCACTAGCAAGATTTAACATGAGATTTCTGCAGTGGCTTCTAGCCTTCCAGTGGTCCATCCTAACTCATCCCTTGACGCATCTCATACGGATCACCAGCCGCTGCAAAAAGGACTTATCCTGGTGGATGGAATCGGAAGAAATTGTTTTAGGCCGACTATTTTTCTCACCCCCAACCCGCGGCCATAGTGACCACGTATGGCTCCCAGATTGGGGGAGGGGGCATTATCACAGCAGAACAATCCAAGGCACTTGGTCCCCGATGGAGGCCAACCTACATATCAGTGTTCTGGAACTGAAGGCAGTGCTCTTTGCATTGCAAGCCTTCCAAGCTGCCCTCTGTGGAGGAACAATTGCAATTCAATCAGACATGTCCGTAGTCTGGTACATCAACAAACAGGGCAGAACCAAGTCTTACCCCCTGTGTCGGGAAGCTCTAAGTATGGTATTGGCGATCTCTTCCATCTGTTTTCTGATAGCAGCGCACATCTTGGGGAGCTCTAACATGATAGCAGACAAGCTGAGCAGATGCATCCTCCTGTCTCCCGAGTGGTCCGTCAATCCTAGAGTGGCAAAGGAGATTTTCAGTCGCTGGCGTCAGCCTTGCCACGAGCTGTTTGCATCACCCCTGATCAACAAGTGCAGCAGCTAGTTTGCCCTGTCCTCCCTCAAGGGGAGTCCCCAAGAGATGTTCTCCTTCACAGTTGGCCCTTGGGACTACTTTATGCCTCCCCCCCCCAACTAATACCTCACGTCTTGAAGAAAGCACAAGGTTGAAGAGCAAGGTCATTCTCATTGCTCCTGTCTGGCCTTGGCAAGTTTGGTTCTCCTTTCTTTGGCCTCACCTACTTCAATGTCCTCTGGACCCGGATCCAAACTATCTTATCCACAGGGACTTTGATTCAGGAGATCCACAGGGACTAGTTCCCCCCAGTCTGAAAAACCTCAAGCTTGTAGCTTGGTTACTTCAGTTCCATTGATTGCCAGGTAAAATAACTTATCCTCTCCAGTTCAAAAAATTTTGTTGGCTTCCCATAATCCCCCCCACTAGGAATCCCTACTGCAGTAAGTGGAAAACACTTTTTTTTTTTTTTGGCACATGATAATGGAATTGATCCCTTTTCGACACCAGTTGAAAAGGTTTTAGAATTTTTGGCTGTGCTTTTCAAGCAGGGAACTGCTACTTCTACCATCAAAGTTCAACTTGCTGCTATTTCTAACGTCCACGACTGCTTTGGAGAGCATTTGTTAATCTCAAATAGGCTGTGTAAAGTTTTTCTGAAACCCTCTCATCCCCTGGGAACTTACTGTGGTTCTACAGTCCTTGGTTCATTCTGTTTTTGAGCCAGTGGCTACATGTGACTTGAAGCTTCTTTCATGGAAGACCATTTTGATGCTAACCATTATGTCTGCCAAAAAATTTCAGAGATTTATGCTTCATCTTCAAAACCTCTATATTTGATTTTTCATAAGGACAGGGTGTTGCTAAGAACCAGCCCATCCTTTTTTCCAAACGTAGTATCCAAAACTAACAATTTGTTGATTTTTACCAGTCTTCTTCCCTAATTTTTCTAACAAGGGAGAATATTGTTTACACTTAATAGATGTTCACAGACAGTTGCATTTTTATCTCAGCAGAACTAAAGACTTTTGGAAGTAGGGCCAGTTATTTGTTTCTTTTTCAGGTCCACCCATAGGTAAACTAGTTTCAAAGATCATTTTATCTAAGTGGTTAAGGGAATTTATAAGCTTTATGTACAGTAAGAAAAACCTCCAAACAGCCCCAGTGAGAGCATAGCCACGTCTGCTGTTTTCCACTCAAAGGCTTCCATGGATGAAATATGTGCAGCAGCAACATGGGCTACTCCACATACTTTTATCACCCATTACAAAGTAGTTCTGGTCTCCAGAGGAAGTGTGTCCTTTGATTCTATGGTGCTCAGGAATATCCTTCCATATCCATATGTGAAGGATAAATGAAGATTGACAACATCAGATAAAGAAGTTATGTACCTACCATAATGTTCCATCTGTGTTGTCAATCTTCATTTGTCCTTGACACCCTGCCCTCCTCCTCCCTCTTTCAGACTCCTTGGAGAGACGGATTCTAGTCCTGGTTATATTATTTCATGTATATTACCCTGAACATAGCCTCTTCAACTGTTGTAGAACTACTTTTTCTTGTCTTCCTTTGTAGCTGCAAACTCGATCTGAGGTAATCTAGAGAGGGGCATTCTGAATAGGGACTTGGCTCGAGAGTTTTTGGTTCTTGTGAGCAGTTATAATGGGCGAGGTGGTTCAGAGGGTCAGAACAGAGTCCCATACGTCAAGGATAAATGAAGATCGGCCACACAGATGAAATGTTATAGTAATGTCTTTTTTTTTTTTTTTTTTTTTAGGAAAACTTGGCTAGGCTTAATAAAGCTCCCCCCCCGGGTCGTTGGCCTAATAGTTTCTATGAATCATACTAAAAGAGACTGGATTTTAGAAAATTTGACTTCAGTGAGTAAAACATTGTCACAGGAAATAGCAGAAGTAAGCAAAAACCATTGAAAACAAGATGGTGACACTTTAAAGCCAAGTAAAATAGTGTAAAGCACTATGTATTCACACGACGTATATTATGAAGAAAACTAGGAAGAAAACAAGAATTCGGAAAATAGACGGGTGGTGCAAGAGGAACAACAGTAATATCAGGGCTTGTTAAATAAGGGTGTGTGTGTGTGTGTGTGTGTGTGTGTGTGTGTGTGTGTGTGTGTGTGTGTGTGTGTGTGTGTGTGTGTGTGTGTGTGTGTCTAATTTAGACTAGCAAATGACTACATGGAAGACCTGCTGATGCATCTTCAGGATTGCATGGACTGTGCTATCCCAAATAAAACAAAGACTCCTTCCTCAAGCAAGAAGAAACTAGTCTGGTGGACCCCGGCTATAAGCAAACTTTACAATAAAAGGAGGAGACTTGTACAAAAAAAGGCCAAATCTCAAATAGAAAAATCATCCCTGATCAGCATTAGTAAGAAATTGAGGGCCCTAATTTTGAAAAGAAAGTTGCCAAGGATAACCATAAAGCCTTCTATGGCTACGTCAAAAACCTAAATGGCAACGCTCAGGTCTGTTCTGAACTGGAACAAAATACATTGACCCTTCTGACATTGCCAACATCTTGGCTGACAGGTTCAGTGCAAATCCCCCCCCCCCTCCACCACCACCTACAGGGCCTATTACCATTCTAGGGGATTGTGCAAGTCCAATTATTACCGAAACGTTGGGCTCTATCTAAAGCTAAAAACACTGCCTCCAAGGGACCAGATGGTGTCCCAGGCTGTGTCCTACGCGAGCTCCAAAAGGAATTAACCCCGCATCTTAATACCCTGTTCAGTCTCAGCCTCTCCACAGGATATGTGCCCATAGAATGGTGCACGGCAATGGTGGTCCCGCTACATAAGGGTGGGGCCACAACTGACCCTGGGAACTACCGACCAATAAGCCTGACCAGTCTGATCTGTAAGGCTATGGAGCGAATCATTATGGAGCTCATAAATGGAGAGTTTGGGAACCTCCAGTCGCTGGACCCCACACAGTTCGGCTTCATCAAAGGCAGATCATGCCTCCTGAACCTGGTGGATTTCTTTGAGACAGTTACTCAGGCTGTAGATAAGGGAAAGTAGGTACACACTGCTTACCTTGACCTTGCTAAAGCATTTGACACCATTCCCCATTCAGGTATTATTGATAAGCTCACCAGCCTGGGCATAAACCCTTATGTCACAAGATGGATCGCAAACTGGCTCTCAGACGGATCCCATAAAGTAAGAGTAGCGGGATCTATGCCCGAATCCAGACCAGTAACGAGTGGTGTGCGTCAGGGCTTTGTCCTGGGGCCCCTCCTGTTTGGCATATACTTCTCAGAAGTACAGGCAAGCACGGAAGGGCTGTGGCTGACTAAGTTTGCAGACAACTGCAAACTGGGTGCTATGATAGAGTCTCCGGCCAACATGGAGATCCTCCAGAAGGGCCTAAATGAGACTGATGCATGATGTCAAAGCCATGGTCTCAAGCTAAATGCAAACAAATGTGTAGTAATCCCCTTTGGAAAAAACAGAGTACCTGCAAACTACAACATAGGAGGTAATCCCCTGAAATCTGAAGAAGAAATAAGGGATCTAGGGACCCAAGTAGATAGTCAGCTTACCATGTTGCCAAAGTGGTTAGAAAATCCTTCTATGTGACCCATCTGATCACGAAAGGGTTTGCATCAAGATCTAAGGATGTAATGGTGCCCCTCTACTCTTCCCTCATCAGACCCATTATTGAGTACAATGCACCTGGCTAGACATCTCCAGCAGCTGGAGAGACCACAGAGGTACCTAACCAAGAGGATTACTGGCCTCAAACAGTTGCCCTATGCAGCACGATTGAAAAAGCTAAGACTGTTCTCTGTTGCATACCACTTTCTCAGAAGCGATCTCTGTCTAACGTACAGAGCCATGTCCAACCCAGAATTGTTGAACATGCTCCATCTTAGCAAAACCAAATCTACTCGAGCTACACGCTCTAGGGATATAAACCTCAACACAACACTGAATAGAACATGCTGGAGGGATAGATTCCCTTCGCAGAGACTTCCCTTACTATGGAACAGGGTCCCCATCTACATAAGACAGAGCCCTTCACTATCACTCTTCAAGAGAAACCTTGAAGAGTGGATGGGTAACAAAGTTCACACCGGGGATCACGCCAACAGCACTACTAGATAGCGGCCAAGGGTACTAGTTGCTAGTACAAGGGTCTAGGGAACTACTAAAGGGGCGGTAAATACCACACAACGTGGCTGGGCTAACGTATGCCTTCGGGCAGATAGCCCAGTACCAACCTATGATGTTTAAAAAAGGGAAAATACCATCATATGCATTCGACTACAGTAAAACTTCTGACATACCAACATCTCAGTCATGTAGGGATTGATCTGATGTCCCTTTCATCCTTCCTCACTATTGGGGTACAGATCCAACCCTCGGATCTGAGTCTGCCACATTTTTCAGACTTGGATCCTAGTCTTGAGCTCCTCACATATCCCACAATGCCCTACACACACTGTACCTTCCTCAGATCTCATTTGCTGCCTAGCTGGTATAAAGCGGATTCCTGGTTTCATGTGTGATCTTTCTCTGGGATTACAGTAAGTCAAAAGTTAATTTTCTTTCTTGCATCTTTACTGGTGTAATTTTCATAGCCTTCTCCTCCTCTATGACCAGTTTCGCACGTGTTAGGGACTGTTTTTCTCTTACCCTTCTTTTCTCCTACTTCTCCCAGAGCAGTTGGCAGTTCTGCCTTCCATTCACGGTTTCTCTGTTGCTGTATCATCTTTCTATTTTTGTGTAGTAACAGAGTTTTTTCTCTGTCTTCACAGATGTGGTTTGCTCTTTCTTGTCTGTAGGTGCCTGTTGTTGATCTTGCTTCCTTTTCAGTCATGTCTGAGAAGCCATCCGGGTTTAAGCGATGCTCGGAATGTGGGCATAAAATCCCCCATTCCAATCCACACAGTAAGTGTGTTTATTGCTTCGGTCCATACCACCTGCGATCGGATTGTGTTATTTGTGAGGGATTTAATCCCCGAGCCATCACTGATTGGAAGAATAAACTTATCTTAAAAGGACTGTTACCTGCTTCTTCATCCTCGTCAGGGGCTCAAACCCTCTCAGTGAGTCATTCTGGATTGTCAGAGCGGAGAAAATGTTCTCATAAAACCACAAGGGCTTCCTTGTAGCCTCAAGCAAAATCAGCAAAGTCCTAGGATCCAACAGCTTCTCCTGCCCTGTCAGATCCAACGGGTACCATTATTGTGACTGCCTTTTCTAGGCCATCTTCTTCTACCTCTGATCCAAAGGCCTCAGATCCCTGTCTTACGACTCAAACACCAGAGTTTTCCATCAGGGCAGTTTCCTCAAAGCTGCCTTCAAAGCTGTTACAAACTCTATCCAGACATTGCCATTCCAGACCTGCATTAGTTGCCTAGGTCCTCCAGGAGCCTGTCTGATGTTGATATGGACAGAATGATGCAGAGGTTCCACAAAGCTCAAATCCATATGGGGATGTTGTCAGCTTTGTCCCCAGTTGGATCCAGGAGTGTCCCTGCTTCTATAATTCGGTCGCCTTCTCTGACCTGACCAGCAGTTTTGGAGTCCCAGAATCCTAGGTACCAGAGTGAATTGGCATTGAATCTGAGGAACCTTCCTTGCTCTACTCTGATGGCTATCCTGACCAGCTCTGCTGCGACTTTGGCAGATCAGAGTGGGTCTCTGATCCGTGATGTCAACATCGTATTTGGGGCTGGGGTTCGGTTCTGACTTTCTTGGGCCCATCCCTTCATCTCAGTGGTTCAGCCGTTAACAGCTTGGGTCTCATTCTATGTGGAGACCACAGATCAGGAGTTGTTCCCGTCCATGCTTCCCCAACGGTTTTGTTTCTGAGGGAGATTGAGTTTTTCCAAGTACATCGGCTTTCCAGATTGTGGAAAGGGCTTTCTCTGTTCACAGAGAACCGATCTCTTTTACTTCTGATCCTCCTCTTTGTTCTTTCACTGGATCCGAGTGCTGAGCCCATTACCTCTGTCCAAGGTCAACCTGCCTCGAGGAGCCTCCAAGTCCCCCCCCCCCCCGAGGAAGCCTCCCTTTCTACTGATACCTCCCCTGAGCACCCCACAACCCCAATGGGGTCACTCAACTAAGACGCAGACTTTGAGGGAGAAGGATCACCATGAACACCATCAGATGATGTCTCCTTTGGAGACATCTTGGAGATTCTTAGGCAGAAAGGTGGCTGGTCGGCTCACCCTCCTCCTCCTCCTGAAGAGTCTTTGTTCTTGGAGGCTTTTGGGGCAAGCCTGTGTATGTCTTGGGTGACCCCTCTAATCCCCCCTCGGGTGAACTCATTGACTTGGTGACTGGCTACCTCCATGCCCGACGTAAAACTATCAAGCCAATCCCTAAACTCCCTGATAAATTTCTTGTTCCCCCAAAGACTGACTTCATTGGTCTAAAGGTGTCCCTATTGATGCCATTGTGGTGGCAGCAGCCACCACAAAGGAGCTAGCCAAACAGAGCTCCTCCGCCCATCCACCAAACAGAGGTTCTTGAGTGATGGACAGGTTTGGTAAGCGCATTTATGCCTCAGCTAAGTTTGTATTGAGATCTTTAAATTACCTGACACATTTACTTGATCACGGAGAGATGTGTTAAAGGAGCTATCCACCTCTCTTGCAGAGACCATGTTGGATGATGACTTCAAGAAAGTATTTCTACAATTGGCTACACTTGCTTCCATGGTGGACTCTTCCATGAGGTTCATCTCTCCATTTGGCGGAGGGCACCTCAAGGCCAGCTGGCTCAGGCATTCCAGTCAGAAGACATGCCTGGATGAGGCTTTGTGGAACCTTTCAAGGTGTCCTTTTTCAATGCCCCTTTAGAGTGCTCCTCCTTTTTGGTGACATCCATCAGAGACTCTTGCCCGCAGTGAGCAGGAAGGAAAGACCCTGTCTGCCATTGGGATCAGGTTTTCTATCCCTCAGCACACCTTTTCCAGGAAGCAGCTATGTGGTAAGAAGACTTGGTTTTGAAAGTCTCGAGGGTCTTTTCAGGATCAACACTGGGATTTTTCCTTAAGAGGCAGAGGAGGTAGTTTCAGTGGTAGATGCTGCTCCAGAGGCAGTGCGGGTCCGCAGAATCAGGGCTTTAGAGAACCTTTTTCTGACTAGCACCATTGGCGCTTCTGAAGTGCTGCTAGACTATCAGTCTCTGGAGGCAGTCGGGGGATATTGTTCCCTGCACCTAGATGCCTGGAACAATCTGACAAACCAGTACCTGGATGCCAAGCATAATATCTAGAGGTTATTATATTCCCTTTTCCCTTCCACATAAAGTGGAACAAAAGAAATTCCCTGACGTATCACCAAGTCAGAGGGAGTACGCAGTACTGGAGATTCAGAAATTGTTGCCAAAGAGTCATCCAAGAGGTCCCAACTGAACAGAGGATTCAGAAGTAATCGCACTTCTTTTTAGTGCCAAAACAGGGGACCCAAGATCCATTCTAGAGCTGAACAGTCAGTCATTATGTAAAGAAGTCAAAGATCAAGAGGGTTATGGTTCAGTCCAGTCTACAGTTGTTGCACAAGGATGGTTGGATGTGCTCAATAGACCTTCAGGATGCATACTATCACATCAAAATGGACAGATGCTCCAGAAGTCTCTTGCGCTTCAGGCTGGGAGCCAGTCATTACCAAGTCAGAGCTTTGTCCATTGGACTCACCACTGCCCCCAGGATGTTTACCAAATGCGTGGCAGTAGTGGCAGCTCACCTGGGATTCCATGTGTTTCCATATTTGGATAGCTTGCTTCTAATTGCCCCAACCCGGCATCAACTACTTCAGGCCAGGGACTTTCATCTCCCAGGGCATTACCATAAATCTTGCCAAATCAAACCTGTCCCCTGTTCAGAGGTTGGAATTCATCTGTGCCTTTCTTGATATAATGCACCAAATAGTTTGTCTCTTCACCGCATAACGGCCTTGAGAAACCAAGTTTGGGACGTAATTTCTTTACTGTCTCCGTTGGCGAGACTAATACTTCAATTTCTTGACTCTGTGTCAGCTGCCATAGTCTTAGTGCCTTTAGCAAGATTCTTTATGCGAGTTCTTCAGTGGGCATGGTCTGTTAAGTGGTCCATTCATTACCAGCAATTATCTGTTCCTATCAGGTTAACTCCGATTTGCAGACATCTTCAGTGGTGGATTCATTCAGATGGCCTGTTCTTGGGCAAGGCTGTTTCTTCTTCCCCACACTGCCACAGTGACCACAAACGTTTCCCAACTAGGGTGTGGCAGGCATTGCAATGAAAGATGGTCCAAGGCACGTGGTCTTCCTCAGAGACCAGATTGCGTATGAATGTCCTAGAGATGAGAACAGTTCTTCTGACATTGCACACTTTTCAAGACAGCTTCCCCTTTGAGATGATTGCAGTAAACATTGACAACATGTCAGTCTAGTACATCGACAAACAAGGAGGAACCCATTCTTACCCATTATGCAGAGAGGCCATGAGGGTCTGGGAATGGGCAATATCTTCAGACCACTTTCTAGTTGCAAAACATATACCAGGAAAAAACAGCTTTCTAGCAGACAAACTCAGCAAGTCCATTCTGACACCTCACGAGTGGTCCCTCAGTCAGTGACAAATCTGAATTTCTGCAGTTGGGGCCAACCTTGCTGCAACCTCTTCGCTTCTCCCTAAAACAAGTATAGCAAGTACATTGCTCTGCACCCCCTCTTGGGGAGTCCCTGAGGGATGCTCTAGTTCACAATTGGCCTTCCGATCTCCTTTATGCCTGTCCTCCTCTACAGTTGATCTTTAAGTTTCTGCAAAAAGTCATAAGGCTGAAGAGTTCAGTAATCCTCATTGCCCCTTACTGGCCTTGTCTGGTATGGTTCCCCTATCCGTCAGAGAATCAACACCCCAATCTACTCACCCTGAAACTGACCGCTTGGTATCTCCAATTCCAGTAATTCTGCAAAGGTCTAAGCGTGCTTCCCCTGTTCGAGATCTAAGTTTTAGCTTCTCAAAAAGCTTCTAGTAAAAAAGGTGTACCAAAACAACTTTAAAAGATTTGCCATTTGGACTTCCCAAGAGAATATCGATCCTTTCTTATCCCCAGTTTCAGCCATCCTTCTCTCTCGTTTCTCTCTTCACAGAAGGGATTAGTTTTTACAGTTGCACCATCTGGCAGCTATTTCCAATTTTCATGCTGGAGATATTTCTGGTTCCCTTGCTACATCTAAATTATGTAAGACTTTCATGAAAGGGATTTTTCTGCTTAGACCCTCGAAGAAAGATCCTTTTTTGCCATGAGATCAAACTGTTCTTCAAGGGCTAACTCAAAAACCTGTGGAACCAGGAATGATTGTGAAATGAAATGCTTTTCTTGGAAAACTATCTTTATTGTAGCTGTCAAGTCTGCAAGAAGAATTTCCGAACTTCAGGCCTTATCGAAACCACCTTCTATAATTTTTTATAAAGATACCCTATCTTATACCGTAGGTATCCACAGAGAGTAATATTAACCAGTCTATACAGTTACCAGTCTTTCCAAAATTTTCTAACAAGGGCGAATATATTTTGCATCTGCTTAGTGTTTATAGACAACTGTGGTTTCTACCTTCATAGAACAAAACTGTGCAGAAAGTCTGACCAACTTTTTGTTCGTTTCTCAGTAAACCGTCTAGGCCAAGCAGTTTACAAAGTTACATTGGCTAAATAGATTACTGACTGCATTTCACTGATTTATTCAAAAAATGGGTTGAACTTGCTGTGATGATGTGAAGTATTGCCAGCTGTGCCAGAATAATTAGGGTAGTGGATGTGTAAAGAAATGTGTCATTTGTATATCAAACTGATTTGTACAGATGCTTTTGCTGGAAATGTATTTGTAATGCTGCTTTTGTTAAAAATGTACCAGCAGTGGGTCCTGCTGGACAGAAAAGAATAACACCTATATGTCACACTGTATTGTAACTGTTGAAATTAATATATTGTAACAGAGGATACAGGAAGAGAATAGGTTAATCTCAGTCCAGCTAACTTTGAAAAATAGTCTGAAATTAAATTACCTGGTTTAGGCCATAAAGATTTGTATCTTTCAGTTCTGATTGCAGCCAGGTATAAAATGTCTTTGAAAACCAGAACTAGGAGTCCTACTGTATTGTCCTTTGGGTTGAACTAATTGCTACCCTGGAAGGGTGGAAGTTTTTTTTAAATGATTTTATAACTTCCAAATGCTATAACACATCTTACCAAAGATGTGTGTGTGTGTGTGTGTGTGTGTGTGTGTGTGTGTGTGTGTGTGAAAATCAAATCTGAGTGTGTATGTCAGCTACTTGGAGCAGACACCCAGAACATTGGTTTCACAGTGAGGGTGGTGGAGGCTTGGAACTCTCGGGGTCTTATTTGGGGCCAGGTGATGGAGAGGGAAACCCAACCCCAGGATGGGTGTGTTCCATATGTACTCTTAAGAGAAATTGTGCTTGGTGCAGAGAGCTGTTTTTGGAAATACTGTGTGCTTGTTCCAAGTGAACATCCCTCACCTGTGTCCATGGTGAGGATTGAGACTCCTTGATCACTGGCCCAGAGGAGGAACGTCACACTTGCATCACCCTGCTAAAGGCCATTCTGCTAGATTCGTGGCTACATTCTGTTTTGCCCTCTAGAACGTCAGTTGATGATATTTGTGCTGCAGCCACTTGGTCAAAGACTCGTACCTTTGTGATGCATTATAAATTGGACATTCTCTCTTGAAGTAGAGCTTCTTTGGGTTCGACAGTGCTCAGGCATATTCTTCCTTGGGGCCACCCAAGAGTAATGCAACTGAGGACTGTGACCCAATAGTGAAGAATAAAAGGACGTCAGATTTAGAAGTTATGTACTTGCCATAACTTGGTATCTGTGTTGTCCATTTTTATTCTTCCTCATCTTCCCTCCCAACCATCTCCCAACCTATTGGCTCCAAGAGGACCTATTGGATTTTATAGGAGCCTTTATACTCCTGGTTTGAGCCTCTGATTTGTTTCTGTCTATACTTTGTCTACCAGATTAAAAAAAGTGGTAAACTCTATCTAAGGAAGCTACAGAGAGTGTAGGGCACTATGGGTTGAGGGAGGAGCTCGAGACTAGGATCCAAGTCTGAGAAATGCAGCCAAGTCAGATCCGTAACCCAGTAGTGAGGAAGAATGAAAATGGACCGTACAGATGCCAAGTTATGGTAAGTGCATTAACGTCTAATTTTCTTGGCTAAAACAGAAACTTAGTCTGCTTTATTGTGTAGCAAAAGATGGTATAAAGATGCTCAGGAAGGCAGAAAAAGAATGCAGTAATTTGGAGAAGACAGACGTACACAGCCATTACAGCAGCCTATTCACAGCAGAAAGGGTTTATAACAGGCCGCTTGACACAGGCAAAGCAGAAAGAATCTGGTACAGAATTCCTAAGCTGTTGGTAGCACTTTGGTTTTGCATGACTTGTTAAGGTAGTTTAGAATAATGCCATAAAGATTGAGTTTAAATGATCTCCTAAAGTTTCCAAAATGCTGATGTATCATTGCTGTAGATCTTAGTTTCTGGATAAGGGACTTCCTCTGTGAAAAAAATTAATATTAAATAAAAAAAAAAGAAAATAGAAGTTCACGCAAGTGCTGCACAGATCAAACCAGTATTCCTGAGCAACAGTATCTCGTAACGTGTTTTGATGGCCGTTTCTGCGTTCAGTAGTTAGCTCACCATCTAAAGCCATGTGACGTTAATACAAATTGAACCCCATTGTCTCCATGTTTTCATTCTTAATCAGAATTTGAGCAATAACTTTGGCAACTTCACTTTGCAGCATGTCCCCGATTTTACTTCATATTTTTGCCATTTTGTTCATTCAGATAAATCGTGGAGCATTAGTCAGTAAGCCATGAAGATATATCAATCCCGGTGGTGCGGTAGCATTGTCGCCTCACGGTAAGACGCTGTCCGGTTCGATTCTCAGCTAGAGCGTCTTCTGCGTGGAGACGTGCGTGAATGGACGTACCTTCGTTGAAGGTTGTGCGTCAGGGCTGGTAACTTGGCACGTAAAAATCAACTATCAATCATTAGCGGACCGGAGTTCCACTGTGGCAACTCCTAACCGGGCAAAGCCGAAAGACACACACACTCATAATGTAAGTTGTACTGTCCCTTCATAATTTTAATATATTTGCAGTTTATTATATTCATTAAATAGTAGTGGTGTCTCAAAAAAATTTTAAAATGCAGCCAACTAGTTTGCTAATAACATACTAGTAGAAACAGGAACAGCAGCCTGAATCACGTCACCATGTTGACTGTAATGATGCCAGTTGAAAGTAGATGCAAGGGGGAGTGAAAACACTAAGGCAAGTGATGATATACCTTTAAGTGTGTAATGTTAAGTTGTCAATCTCGCCTTCATTCTTGCTTGATGGGTTCGGAGCCGATCCTCGGCTCCGACTCGGCACTTGCTTTAGCTCGAGAACTCCTTTTACCAGCTCGAGGCAGCCCCATATCCCATGATGCAAGGCAGTAAGTACCCAGATCTCGTTTGCCGCTTCGCTTGGGAGGTCTTCTCTTTACCAGCTCCTGGTAAGTTGTTCACTTTTGTGAAGTTTTAAGCCCCTTTTTACTAAAAAACCTTGTATTAATAGTTTTAAACTTATATTATTCCTTTTCTGACAGAAATTTCCTGTCTCCTTTATTTTTTGTTAGTGTATCTTAAAAAACCCTTCCCATCCCCCCCCTGTTAGGGTGTGTGTATTGTTTTTGTAGAATACCTTTTGGTATTTATTTAAGTCTAATTTTTGACTGGGTGTGTGTGTGTGTTTTTCGGCACCATGTCAAAGGAGAGGGTCTCAGGTTTTAAGAAGTGTGACTCGTGCTGTCAGAAGATGTCTCTGACAGACGGTCACACTTCTTGCCTGTATTGTCTGGGCCCTCTTCACCTGCAGGACTCCTGTGCTATTTGTCACTCCTTCAGCCAGAGAGTCCTGCAGGAGAGACATAACAAACTGGTTCTTAGGGGCCTTTTGCCGGAGGGCTCTCCGCTAAGTCGGCTCCATCAAAACCAGCAAGAGTTTCCAAGGCCCAGGCTTCTGTTCCTAAGCCTGCGGCCTCGGCTCCGACTTCGTGCTGAGTCGAGATCGGCTCGGCTGGAGCCGATTCTGGCTTTACAGCGCCGGCACCGATGGCTATCGGTGCCGAACCTATTTGACCACCGATGTCGGCTCCGATCGGCTCCGACACCCATGTGGCACAGGCATCGGTGTCGGCTCCGATTGGCTCCGACACCGTTACTGGTGGCTGTATCGGCTCCGGCTGGAGCCGATACATCAACGCTCTGTCTGCTCCGAAGTCAGCGCCGACAGGATCTGTAGTATCGGGTCCGATGGGTCATTCCAGGAAGAGGTCGAGGTCTCCTTCCTTGGAGCCGATACTTCGGCTCGGCCGCCTTCTATCGGACCGGAGCCACCGGACCCGATCTTCAAGGTCATCCAGGTTGTCAGATCATGACCTGGAGAGAGTGGCCAGTAGATTACTCAAGTCACAGGTACTGGCCCAAATGCTACACAGTCCGTCTCAGCAGGCGACTGTTGGTCCACACCGCGTTACAGTTCCTCCTTCAACTCTACCCCAGAGTTTGCAGTTGGGGTCTTCGGGCATGGTTACTGCTACGGCTGGAGGACGGATACCCCTTCTGTTCCTTCAGCCTCTACTCTTATCTCCTCTTCCTTAGAGGGATTCGTGGTCGGGCTTCCATGGTCTCCTCCGAGGGGTGAGTGGCATCGGACCCTTGTCCGAGCCCGCTCTTCCCCTTGGAGCCTCGGCCTGGTGAGCTCGGCTCCGACATCTGCCTCGGAGACTTCCCTTCGGTGGCCCCGGGAGTTCCTAGCTCTTGGAGCGGGTTCTCTCGGACCTGCCTGGGAGGGAGCATTCGAGGTAATGAAGAGTGTACTGGCCACTGGTATCAGTCAGCAGTCTGTTCCGTAGCTCCTCCCTCTATAGTACCTGTTGACATCTCTGCCACTTCTCTTGCTACAGGACCCAGAGATCCTCCGCCTCAGGTTTCCCATTGGGAATTTCCCCTCTTCCGAGGACTCTCCTGATGTTTCGGGAGATCCTCCTAGGAAGAGGACTTGTAAGAGGAAGCATGTAGACTCCCCGAGTCTGTCACTGGATACTGACTTTGATGAGTCAGAGGGATCCCTAGATCCCCTCTGAGGATGTCTCCTTCTCAGACATCCTAGAACTTCTGAAACAGAGGGAAACTGGCCCACCAACAATCCCTCTGAGGATGAGTCAGTATACCTAGAGGCGTTTGGATCTCGGCCCTCCACCTCCTGGGTGTCTCCGCCTTCGACCCCTTATGCAGGTTATTGCACGAAGGCGTGGACAGCTCCTGACTCTGTTGAGCCAGTCCCTAGGAGGCCTTCTAAATTTATCACTGCCCCTAGTGACAAACAATTCCTTACCAAGGGTGTCCCGCTGATGCCATGGTGGTGGCTGCCACCAAAAAGGAACTTGCAGATCCTTCCGTGCCCGTCCATCCTCCTAATAAGGACTCTAGGACCATGGATAGGTACGGCAAGTGGATGTTTTCCTCAGCGACCTTTGCTATGTTCGCTGAATTATCTTTGTCACTTCACCAGACTCCAGAGATATCCTGAAGGAGCTGGGAGAAGTAGTTCAGGATCCTACAGCTGCAGGGGCTCAAGAAAAGATTGCTTCGCAGCTAGGAACCCTCAATTCCATTGCTAACTCCTCCATGCGGCTAATATCTTATGCTGCGGATGGAGAGTAGAGCCGCAGGCACAGGTGTGGCTCTTAGGCGCCAAGCCTGGATGCGGCTATGTGATTTTGCGGATCCCTTTAAGGCGTCCTTCACAAATTCTCCCTTTGATGGGTCAGCTTTGTTTGGCCCTCAGGTGAAGGAGACCTTGACCAGGTGTGAGCAGGACGGCAAGACTCTTTCTGCTGTTGGAGTCCGTTTTCCACCCCTTCTAGGCCTTATCCCAAAGGACAGAAGGGTGGGAAGATGGTTCCGTAAATCCCAAGGAGTCACGCCGGATTCACGTGGTCAGTTTACCCTAGAGGCAGAGGGGTAACAACAACAGACGCAGCTCTAGAGGCAGAGGGTCCAAGAACCAGGGAAACAGGGAGCCTCTCTCTGATAAGCCCTTTCAGCATCCCTGAGGTGTTGCCCGGCTGTCCCTCCTTGGAGGCAGTCGGGAAGATTATCACTGTACCCAGAAGCCTGGCATTCCCTCACTCAAGACAGATGGGTACAGTCGATCATATCCAAGGGTTACATAATTCCTTTCGAGGAAAGTCCTTCCCTCAAGTTCCCTTCCAGATGTACCACCGGTCTAAGGGAAATTGCAGAGTTAGAAATCGCAAAACTACTGCAAAAAAGAGCCATTCAGCCAGTTACAATAGACCATTCAGGGCCCGGAATCTACTCAAGGTTCTTTTGGTCCCCAAAAGACGGGAGACTGGAGACCAATATTGGATCTCAGCAGACTCAACAAGTCTGTCAGGAAGACAAGATTCGAATGGTCACTCTTCAGTCAATTCTGCCCTTCTTACAGAAGGACAACTGGATGTGCTCAATAGATCTTCAGGATGCGTACTATCACATCAAAATTCACAGGCGCTCCAGGAGATTTCTCCGCTTGGCTGGGGTCCAGTCACTTCCAGTTCAGAGCCCTGCCCTTTGGTCTCACTACAGCCCCCAGAGTGTTCACCAAATGCATGGCAGTGGTCACGGCTCACCTGAGACGTCAAGGATTCCAGGTGTTTCCGTATCTCGACGACTGGCTCCTGTCAGCCACCACCAGGCATCAGCTTATACAAGCCAGGGATTACACAATAGACCTTTGTTCTCATTTGGGCATCTCAGTCAACTTCGAAAAGTCATCCTTATCGCCCTGCCAGTCTATTACCTTCATAGGCGCAAACTTAAACACTGTTCGGATGTCAGCTACCCTTACAGAACAAAGAGTTTCAGACATTCAGACTCATGTCAGGATCATTCTGGCCAGCAAGAAAGTACAGGCCAGAATGTTCTAAAGGTATTAGGTCTCATGGCTGCGGCCATTACTCTTCTTCCCCTGGCCCGATTCTACATGCACCTCCTTCAGTGGATGCTGTTCACACAGTGGTCATACCAGCAACTCCCAATGCGTCACCAGATTCTGGTGACACAAACATGCAAAGAACATCTTGCTTGGTGGATCACATCGTCTCAGGTTCACCAAGGCAGGTGCTTTGTACCCCGTCCCCGATAGCCACTGTCACCACGGATGCCTCCCTGATCGGGTGGGGGTCATTATCAGGGCAGGATGGTTCATGGGACGTGGCAACCGTTCGAGTACCATCTGCACATAAATGTCCTGGAGATGAGAGCAGTGCTTTTAACGTTGCAAGCCCTCAACGACTTTCTTCCCGTAGGGACAATTGCAGTCCACACAGACAACATGTCTGTAGTTTGGTATATCAACAAACAGGGCGGAACCAAGTCCTTCCCCTTGTGTCGGGAAGCGCTCAGACTATGGCAATGGGCGATCTCCTCTCATCGGTTTCTGGTAGCAACGCATATCCCTGGGAAAACCAACATTATAGCGGACAGATTGAGCAGAGCTATTCTCATGCCTCACGAGTGGTCTCTCAAGCAATCCATAGCGGAAGAGATTTTTCTGGAATGGGGTCGTCCATGTTGCGATCTTTTTGCTACTCCCCAAAACAGCAAATGTCCAGACTTCTTCAGCCTCTTCCCTCTATCAGGCCATCCCCAGAGACGCTCTGACCCAGGATTGGCCCCTGGGACTTCTTTATGCCTTGGCTCCATTTCCTCTGATCCCTCAGGTGATCCAGAAAGCTACCGTTTGAGAGCCAAATTGATTCTCATTGCCCCTTACTGGCCTCGACAAGTTTGGTTCCCGTTCCTCCATCATCACCTTTTGGTGCAGCCGTGGCATCTGGACCCAGTGCCAGATCTACTGATTCACCAATCCGGTCAGCTCCACCGGTCAATCCCTTCTCTCAACCTCACAGCATGGTTGCTCCACTTCCTTCCTTAGCCAGGCTTCCTTTGATCTCTAACCCAGTTAGAGATATCATAGTAGCTTCACTAAAATCCTCTACCAGGAGGATTTACACAAGCAAATAGAAACGTTTCTCTTATTGGGCTAAGGCCCAAAATATTGATCCTTTTACTGCCCCTGTTCAGGCAGTTCTGGACTTCTTAGCAGAGATTTTTCATGCAGGCTCCTCTTCTTCCACAGTCAGAGTTCAGTTGGCTGCTATTTCTAATTTTCATGTCGGGATAGCAGATCATAATATTATGTCCCATAGGCTCTGCAGGGCCTTCTTGAAAGGAATTTTCCTGCTAAAGCCTCCAATCAGGAATCCTCCTCCTCAGTGGGATCTAAATTTAGTGCTGACATCCTTGATTCTTCCCCTTCGAGCCAGCTGTTTCTTGTTCCCTGAAATATCTTTCTTGGAAAACTTTATTCCTAGTGGCTATTACATCTGCCAGGAGGGTGTCTGAACTTCATGCTCTTTCGGTTCGACCCCCCCTATTTGATTTTTCACAAAGACAGAGTATCTTTGAGAACTAATCCATCCTTTTTACCTAAGGTCGCTTCAAAAACAATCTGAATCAATCCATTGATCCCCCTGTATTTTTTCCTAAGTATTCAGATAGAGCTGAACAAAAGCTGCATTATCTTGACGTCCACCGTCAGCTTAGATATTATTTGGACAGAACAAAAAAATTGAGAAAATCTGATCAACTTTTTGTTTCCTATGCGGATAATAAAAAAGGCCTTCCTGTTTCTAAAGTGACTTTGTCCAGATGGCTTTCTTCGGTCATCACTGAAATTTATACGATCAGGGGAAAACAGCTGTGCTCAAAACCTAAAGCACATTCAGCTAGGAGTTTAGCTACTTCTACAGCTTTTCAAGCTAGACTGCCTTTGGACACTATTTGTGCAGCGGCCACTTGGGCCACTCCTCACACTTTTGTTTCCCATTACAAATTGGACTTGGCCTCCAGGGACAGAGCCAGTTTTGGCTCTACAGTCCTCAAGAGTTTGTTCCATTGAGCCACCCAGGATAGAGGTGCTAGGGACGCGGACCCATCAAGCAAGAATGAAGGCGAGATTGACAACTTAACATTAAGAAGTTATGTACCTACCATAACGTTCCATGTTAGTTGTCTTCTCGCCTTCTTTCTTGCGACCCTCCCTCCTTCCCCCTGGCCTGGACAGACCTTGTATAAGAAACTGTTATGCTAAAGACCATTCAGACCTGGTCCTTTTTCCATCTGTAAGTTTCTTCTTCCTTTGGGAAGTATTTTATGCTTGGTGTTATTGCCCTTTGTCAACAAACGAGATCTGGGTACTTACTGCCTTGCATCATGGGATATGGGGCTGCCTCGAGCTGGTAAAAGGAGTTCTCGAGCTAAAGCAAGTGCCGAGTCGGAGCCGAGGATCGGCTCCGAACCCATCAAGCAAGAAAGAAGGCGAGAGAAGACAACTAACATGGAACGTTATGGTAGGTACACAACTTCTTATTTTGTGACATTAAAGCATTATTCTTGCACAAATTTATAACAGTAGTATCAGATGGCATGAGAGTAGCACACAAAGGCCAAAATGGAATCAGTTTGATAGATTCCATTTCAGACCTTTGAGCATTTCTTTAAGACCAAGAACAAGAAGTTATGATTTTGTGGAAGTAAAAGAGGCTGTAAGCTTACAGACCTGTTAGCTTTTCTTGATATGATGAAATTCCTTCTGGGATAGTGCATTCCTGCAGCCAGTCCTGTATTGAGGCAGGAAAACCCAGTAATTTTCACTGGTTGTGGGGTTGAAAGCAGCCAATGCCACCTATAATGGTCTAAATCGTATTCTCTTTTTTTAAAGAGTGATACAAGAATGGATATAAAGATTTCTGTTATTCTTTGTAGTTTTCTAAATTCTGCACATTTGAACACTGTTTATATAGTGTGTGCAGTAATGCTATTTTGAATGCTGAAAAATAACATGTATTTAAACTGAAAAAGGGGAAAAATGGTCAATGCCACAGATTGCTAAAACACTACGAAAACAAAATATGTGGCAACCAGAATAAAAAAAAAGGCAGCCACCAAGTTAGATATTTAACCTTAGTTGCTAATGCTGTGTGCAAGTTAATATGTTAAAAAAAAGTTTTCACATCAAAGACAAAACACTTAATTGTCTTTAGGGCACAGTGAGAGTTAGAAGTGTTCTACATGCCTCATTTGTCTTCAAATGTTAATGCAAGTTGTACACCATACGCTGTATTTATTTACTTCCTGTCATCTGCTTGGTTGCCTATGTATTTAAACTGAACAGTTTTGACTGATACAGCAGCCATACTCATTACTGTATGTAGCTGCATTCTTCTAGTGATGTTCTTGCTATATTTTGTTTGTTTTGTACATGCAGCTTGGACTTCCATGTGAAGGGACCGCGAGTTCAAAGTAATTTATAGAATTATGGCAGTAGGTGGCTGTAAAAAGGTGTAAATATGCCTGGCAGAAAGTGTTTTCTGATGATGCTTTAATGCCGCAGTGGGGGATCTTTCGGCTCTCATGCGATGTATTCTGGTGGTCAGTAGTGTGATGCCAAGGGTATTTTCAGTACACACTAAAAGTTAAACTATTTAAAACCTATATTAAATGTGTAGGAATTATGATTTTGAAAAGAAGAATATTACTTCTTAGTAAACCATGACATATCAGTAGTACCCATAAACGCAGCTTATGTTGCTGTCCTTAATGTATGGATCACAGTTAAAGGGCACCCACAGTGTAAAAAAAAAAAACAGAATATAATAACTTTTTATTGAAATGCTTGCTTGCCAAAAATAACATTCCTGCTTATTACCTTGGAATGCATAACAGTTCTTTCTCTGGCCCTGCACCTCCTGTTTCTAAATCACATTATCAAAGTGCTTTGTTTGTGGATGTGATTCACAAAGTGTAGTAGCTTGCTGAAGTAAGTACACAAAAAAACAAAAGGCCTCAACCTGGACTGTGACATCAATAGGACTTGTGGCGGGAAAGATTTGTGTGCAAGAGACTCCCCCATCTGTGGAATAGACTCCCTGTCCATGTCAAGCAGAGCACCTGTTTACCCCTTTTTACGCGCAACCGGAATAACTGGGTGGGAAATGGAAAATACATCCCTGGGATTCCACCCGTGTCCCTGCTGGAGAGGGGCATTGGGTGCCGATTTGTCTAAACATGGGCTAAACTCTTGGCTAGGCTTATAAGGGCCTCAGGGCCAATAGCCTAATAACTTTCTATGATCCTATATATATTTTTATGTATTCTACAACCAGAATATGTACATCAGGCACCAGTTGCCTGGCTCTTTTGTTAGCATTAGAATTTCTCCCTACAGATAGGTTGAATGACTGATCTTACTTCAAGAGCTTTTATCTTTTTCCACGATATTGGCTGAGGCCCTCCCACCAGGAAGCAGTGATATCTGTGGTAAAAGAGGTGTGTCGGATGATACAATCTTTACATCTTTCTAACAGTGCTATTTTGCATTCTGTGTATTTCATAGCATTGTCAGCCTATTTCCAGAGCCTGTCAAGTACCTTCTGTAGATCAGAATGCAAGTGAAGTGTGCTGTATCTTTTAAAAAGCATGTGAAGGCTGTACATGCACATATAAATTCCAGACACGTGTTAACTCCTGGTGCCATTTTGTAAGAGCAGCCAGTGTGAGAGCGTGCATGATCGCAGTTGTTAGTTTGTATGTAAATTACTTAAGTTAAAGTCAGTAAACTTTTATAGTGATGTGTTTGTATAAAATAAAGCTACCTGAACAGAACCCATGAAGACTCTACAAAGGCTTTTCTATTATTTCCAAAGTAGGAGAGTGACATGGTGTCAGAACCAGGATTGAAGAGAGTAAGGCCCAGAGCCATGAGGTGCAGTGACAACAGTGAAGGTAAAACTAAGAGAAAACGAGCACAAAAATAGCCAGAAAAGAATCAAAGGTAATGAGAAGTAGCACAAACTGTTTATTTGAAATAAAAAATAAAATTGGGCATTACAAGGGCACAAACCACATCATTGAGCAACTGGAAGGCACAGAAAGTTTGTTGGCTAAAAAGAAATGTTTAAAAGTATTTGATGAAATGATTAACAGTAAAGCAAAACAAATATGTTTAACGATAAAATAAGCATGTTTAAAGTGAAGCAAGTGTGTTTGAAGCAAAACTGGGCATGTTTAGAGTAAAACGAGTACAAGAAAAGTACATTGGTCATGAAAAGGGCTTAAACAAGTGAAATGAATGTAATAAGGGCAAAAAGGGGCACATTAAGCAAAAATAAAGCAAAGCAACTGCATGTGTTTTGGCAAAGTGCTATGTAATGTAACAGTGTTTACAAGTGTTTGCTTATTACTGTCCATGTATTTTGAAGAGTTTATTGTGTATAAAGTACAACTATTTTGTAAACTACAGTCAAAGTGTAACCATTTTGAAAAGCTTCTTGTGCTGGGTGTGTCTATTCGCATAGTGCTGCCATTACAGAGCGTTTCTTGCACTGTATAAAGTTGCATTGCAAGGAACTGCCATTTTGGGAATGTTTCAGTGTGCTCTATGCAGTTATTCACAAAGTGCAACTACTTCAAAATGTTATTGAGTTTTGACCAATAGAGGTCCAGTTTATTCGCATTGTGCAGTTATTTGATATATTTCTTACACTGATAAGAAGTGATTTATTGTAAAATGGTATTACAAGAGTATTACAGTGCCAGAGAGTTTTCACTCGCATAGTAAAGTTGTTTGATGACTTTAGCATTTTTCAAGAGTGTTAATGCACCTGGGAAACTTATTTCGCAAAGTCCAATTATTCAAGAGTTTGTTCATTAGCGTTATTTTGAAAAGCCCAAAATGTATAAATTCAGAAGCACAAAGGCATTTGACAAAGTTACAAATACTGTCATGTGCATGAGTGTATGTTTGTGCTTATTTGCAAAACCCTTCACTGGTATGTGTTAATATGGCAGACTGATTTCGAAAGTCCCTACCACTTGTATTTGATCAGAATATTGCAGAGAATTGGAGAATATCTGAGCAAGAATACAATATTTTTACACAAGCAGCTTATGCAGGTGGAGATGCACGCACCAGGACATTCATTTTGTTAAACCTAGCTGGGTCAGAGGCCATAGAAAGAGAGCATTCATTTGCATATGCACCTGCATTATATGAAGGAGAAGGTGAAGACCACCATACAGGCTGAATCCAGGGAAGACCCCGAGTGTTTGAAGCACAAGTTCACAGAAATGTGTAATCCCCAGACAAATATTACATTAGAGAGGCATTTGTTTTACACGAGAAATCAGAAACTAGGGGAAACATTTGCAGCTTGTATAACTGACGTAAGAAACAAAGCTAAGCTGTGTAGGTTTGGTGACTTAAAAGATGAGCTGAAAAGGGCAGGCTTGTATGCTATTAACAGTGCTGCTGTGAGAAAGATTTTACTTCATGACAGTGATTTAACGTTGAGCAAAGCCATAGAGATTTGTCAAATCCTTGAGGTGACAGAAAAACACACAAGTATGCTTGCGAATGACAAGAGCATGGTTTCACTTGGCTCCAGAGCAAATGTCAATAGTATGCAACATGTGGCAAACAAAAGTAGGCCCAAGCACATGGCAGCTATGATGTTTCCAGGGAAGGTGCGTAGGGAGTGCATTCCAGTTCAGTGCAGTACAAACATGAATCGGCAAAACCAAAGTCCAGCTTTATTGTTAACTGTCACAACTGTGGTGCAAATCATGAGTCTAAAAAAAGAGAAGTGCTTAGCATTTGGTCAGTAATACTACAAGTGTAAAAAAAAAAAAATGGAACCACTTCCAAAA